>NW_026057904.1:0-113473 GCF_023721935.1 Panthera uncia
GTCTCAAAAATAAATAAATGTTAAAAAAAAAATTTAAAAAAAAAAGCCAAAACGTAGGGGTGCCTGGGTGGCTCAGTTGGTTGAGCGTCCGACTTTGTCTCAGGTCATGATCTCACAGCTTGGGAGTTAGAGCCCTGCGTTGGGCTCTGTGCTGACAGCTCAGAGCCTGGAGCCTGCTTCAAATTCTGTGGCTCCCTCTCTCTCTCTCTCTGCCCCTCCCCTGTTCATGCTCTGTCTTTCTCTCTGTTAAGAATACATAAACATTAAAAAAAAAAAAAAGGCAAAACATAAACTCAAGAAAGTTGGAATTACATTATGAAGCATAACATTTTATTTAATTGTTTTCCTACAAGTGCTGTCATTATCTCAAATAATTTCATCAGGGTTTTTATCATCTCCACATTTTTACACACAAATGTCTTCATATAAAGGGATTACTTTTGCCTGACAGGTCAATTAGCATCATAAACACATAAATTCTTCAAATCTCTATTTGGAGTATTAGCTCTTTTTCATTCTGTGTATAGGCAGGTGCTGATCTTAAAAGCAGCACATTTAGCAAGAATTTAGTCTGTTGTCATTCAGAGACTGTAGAGTCAACTAAAGGAAGAAACCCGACTGTGCAATAAAACTGTCACAAACACAGGAGCAATGCTGCACACTTAAAACCCAGGAGATGAAAGTCTGGGGATGATAAGATTCTGGAAAATAGTAGCATCACATTTTAGTTTCTCTGTCTCATTCAAGTCTGTATTAGCTATAAACTATGTCTGTAAGTTAAGTCTGTAGTTAATTAATTACCCACCCAACATTTGGGGTTAAAATTTCAAAAGCAGGGATTCTTTTTGTTTTTTGATAAATACAGTTACATTTTAAAAAATAATTATTACATTTTTTTTATGTCTGACAATTGAGTATTTACTGTGAGCCAGGCATTGTGCTAAGTGCTTGACAAAATATTTAGTCAGTTAATCCTCCCAATGATCCTAAGGTAGATACCTTCTACTTTCATTTGTTAAAGGAGGTATAGATAGATTAGATAACTTGTCCAGGTTCACACAGATATTCAGGGGCAGCATTTGAGCTCAGACAGGAAAAACATAAAATTTGTTTCAAAAATGAGGTTCTCTAAAATGTTCTAAATTAAAACAAGAAGTAGAATATTATTTATAATCTATTTTACACATTGGCAAATTTATCCCTTATCTCTAATCCTATGACTAAGGCATCATTATTCAAGTTTTGTGGGTGAAGAAACTAAGATTTGCTATTGAAGTTCATAACTGTAGACATTGTAGTAGAAAGAATTACTTATTAATGAAAGCATTTATATTGAATATAAAATGAATAGGTAAAATCTCATTTGTCACTCTAAAATGGAAAAAATGGTGGTTAAATATTCCATAAAATATAAATAAAAGAAAATGCAAACACCTGCATCTCCAAGATTTTATAACTAAAAACTTGTGTTGAAAGTGTTCTCCAGGTAATAAAAAGAATTAGAACAATGATTTCAATGTATATCACTTTGGTCTTTTAGAGTTACACTGCAAAAGAATTTTAAGATTTTAAATAAGCCTCATGACATAATTAACCCATACCACTGTCACATCCTTTATAACTATCTTACCCTCTGAATATCTACACAATTCTAAAATCCTTGGCCACATGCCCTTAATAATATTTTTTTTCTTTTAATTAATTTTTTTTAAAAAAGGTCTTCTAAAAATACTCTTTAAATTTATGGGGCACCTGGCTCAGTTGGTTAAGCAACAGACTCTTGATTTCTGCTTAGGTCATGATCTCACCATTCATGAGTACCAGCCCTATGTCAGTCTCCATGCTGACCACACAGAGCCTGCTTGAGACTCTCTCTCTCTCTCTCTCTCTCTCTCTGCCCCTCCCCCACTTGTTTTCTCTCACGCGCACGCACGCACTCTCTCAAAATAAATAAACAAGCTTAAATAAATATTCCTTAAATTGAGGTAGTTAAAGAGAGGCGTCTCTATCATTTGCTTCTTTAGACCATCACCCACACGGTGGTTCTGAAATTGTCCCTGGTGGACATACCTTTGAGTTTATTGTGCTCGGAGTCCGCTGGGAAGAGGGAATCTGGAAAGAGCTTGGGGAAGGTGAGTCCTGCATACTTGGGCCGATTCTCCACATAGTTTCTTACTGTGGGTTGCAATTTCTTCATGAATTCTGGGCATGGCGTTCCTAATTGCTCAATCACCTTGTTCCACTGGTCAATATCTGAGAATTGAACAGTTAAGGGCAAAAAGAAGCAGACCTACTAGGTCTTGCTTTTCACTAGTTGGGAGACTAACTGCTTCTCAAACTCCTGAGTAATCATCAACATGACTGGAGTTTTAATAAGCAAAAAAGGACAAAAATCTCAAATCAGAATTGTCAGACAATGAACCCTCTTGGAATTTTAAATTCACTTGTGGCATATATACACTTTTGGGGAATTAGCACTACTTAACAAAATAGGATATCATGAAACAGTCTTTGAGTTGTAAATATTAAAAGGTATTTAAAAAACAGAAGAATTTCTTATATTGAGATAAACTTCTATATAACCACGTGATTTAAATGAGAAAAACGCGACAAAAATATTTTTGATGTGAAAATACCTCAATAACTTATTTCCTAAAAATGAGAAATACATAAATACTTTATAAGATGCATTTACATTGTTTTAAATTCCTTTTAAGATTTTTTTCCTCTTTTCTCTAGAAAAGAGGAAATCTCATCATCTGTTAATGTTACTAATGCATTAAATATGGGATCAGTATAATTTTTTATCATAAAAGAACTCATTATTCTTCAACAAAGAGTTAAAAAAATTCTACTTAGCAAAGTAGTTGCAGTTTCATACCTATTTTTGTTACTTCTGATAGTAGTGCCCTGCATTCCTGAATATTGCTTTCAGTGAGATATGAGCATAAATACAGGATGTTCAACTTAACAAATTTCCATCCAAGTATAAGTGTTTCAAAAGTACATTAAGCATGGGGATTTTTTCAGGAAAATATTATCCCTCTATGAAAACTAATACTCCCCAAATTAAGGATCTTTGACAGACACACTCACTGACTGAGATTTTCTTTTTCATCTGTCATTAATATTTGATATATCAGAGCCTTAAGACATGTCAGAGCTTTGATATGTCAGAGCCTTAACCACCCATGAAAACTCTGAAGAACCAACTGGAAGTTGATTTCAAACAAATGTCCTTGCCATGTGTCAATGAATGATAGAAGCCTTAGAAATTATTCTTAAATACAATAACACAGGAAGTGCTCTCTCTTACATTGTTTATTTTTCTACAACTCTGTCCTTTAGTGTTAATTAATTATTTTCTGCAAATGTAATTTGTGACAACTCAGGGATCTAACTATAGTATTACTCTGTTGAGATTTGTAAAAACTTTGCCCCTCGCTCTTCAGGAGAGTTAGACTGAAAAAGATCAGCACTCCTAACAAAAGACAAAATTAACTACATTAAACAAAAACAAATACTTAATGCAAAGTAGATAAAAGATTAAACAAAGATAATATCAAGCTAATTTGCTAATCCCCTTCTATCTCTCATATAATCTTAAGGAATAAAATTTAAATTATTACATATCCTCTCAATTACTGAAATAAAAAAATAAATGATTACGTAGTATTAAAAAAGTGAAATGTGGTTGGGAAAAACTGAAGAATATTCCTTTATAAAACAGTAGAGCAATTAAATAAGAACATGTTTCAATAAAAGTTCATCTCAGTTACTATGTGCATGAGAATATAGTAGTAAGTCAGACTCATTAGAAATAAAGGAACTAAAAGATTACAAAAGGTTAGAGTAAAAAGTTACTCTTAGACAAAAACTTATGTTAGTACTATGGACATAGGTAAGCTATAACTACTTAGACATATTTAAATAGAAAACGCCAATAATTAAAATTAAATAAATCTCCACGTTTACACTGTAAGTTATTAAAAGACGTCTACTCTTTAATACAGTTAGGTTATCATGGGCCTACAAAGCCATCATTTAATCATTGGTCACACCTCCTTAGAATTCTGAAGACTTGATGTGAAATAAAAATAAGGGCAAAGAAGCAGTCAGATTTTCCATAAATGACTCATTTAACAAAGTTGGAAAAATACTCCCAACACATTATTATATTGTAGTTACATTTGGCTAGAGTAAAAAATAATTAATTGCTTGTAAAGTAGCATTCCCAATAAAATTCCATGGTATTTTTACAATAAATGTTAAGGATAGTCAAATATTCTGGAAGCTATTAAATAAGAACTGTCAAAATATTTCTTTTTACAAATCATAATTAAAGTCTATGGAAGCATTCAGTGTGCTTCCTACCTTGGATTGCTTTTTAGATGAAACACTTGCTATGGTCTTAGATGTAATGGTTTACAAAAAGAAGGGAAACAAGAATATTATTGACAATGTGCTGTTGAACATTCTAACTGCAAATGTGTGGTATAGTCATCTTTAAAAGTGTGTGCCTTTATTTTAACCATTCCATTTCAAGTTCGTTCTTCTTATAAACACTAATAGTTATATTTAAGTAGTAAGTTCTTGCTTTCCCGATGTTCACAGGATCACAAGATGAACAACTGTGTCCAACTACTCTTAGTTAACCACCTGATTTTTCTTTATAATCATAATCAGCTAAATAAAAGCCAAGATTAGAAGTCATATCTCCTGGCTCCAAGTCCAGTACTTGTTCCAAGAATTCAAGTAAGGAAAGGAGCAAGTTTGGAATTGATGTGGTAGAAATTGCTTTAATTTCACCATAAAATTGATAGTATGCTTGTCACAGGCTCAAAAAAATATCTCTGAAAAGGTATCCCTCGTCTATCAGGTCAACATATTCACACATAAAATAATTAATTTTATTAATATTTTAAATAGAAAACAAGGTGACGAATTTTAAAGGAATTTTAAAATTATCAGATTTCCACAATGATCATATTTCTAAAAGTACATCAAATATTAACTAGATGTTTATGATTATGTGTTAAAAACATCATAAATATTTTTTAAAGAAGGCCAAAATTATTTTTGTGAAAGGATTTATTTATTTTACAACACTCAAAAGTCATCATTTTTACACTGAGTTAGGATCTGAATATTTATAGATTCCTGCCTGTGCAGTTATCAAAAAAGCAATAAATACACATATTTTATATTTTTGATCTACTATTTTAGAAATTATCATGCTTAACATAATTATCAAAGTCATTTAATACAAGTGAAAAAAATGTCATCTATGAGGAACTATTTGACAATTTCCTTATCTAATTCTAAATTCACTATATGAAAAATAGTCATATTACCAAAAGTTTGATTTTATAGAGTACAATAACAAGATAATGTGCAAATAGTGACTATTACTAATGCCTTCAACAAATAATACTACAGGGATGAATAAAACAAAGTAAGTACGGATTGTAAAGATAAGTATCTGAAATCCCAAAATTGAAAATTATTCCAGTAAATTTTATCAATTAGCTAAGAATTAACATTTCAGGTCTCCTTTTCCTTTACCTTCCTTGGTTTGGGAAGCTTCTAAAACATTATCACAAACTGCCTTGAACGTAATGTACAAAAAAATGCTTTATCCTTCTCTGGGTATTTTGGATCGTAATTGTGAACATAATTTATTCTATGCACATTTTAGCTTTCAGAAGCTACTAAGTGGAATCATAAAGAGTTGTTTAATGACCTCATTTCTACTATGCCTTTTAAACAGCTGTATCTTCTTTTTATGTTTTTTCCCATCTTTGGTTACCTTCTGGTATTATGAATATGGTTTCCGGAGTTGACACCTCCATGAATTTAGACTTGCTGTCTATTCTGCCTCATAGTCAATATTTTGTGGAAAAAAAAAAAATTTCTAACATCTCTTTGAAATTTGAAGGATATCAGTGTTTGTCTCCAAATTCGTAACTGTATTTTTAAAGATAATTTTTCCCAAGAGACCAGTCTGTTTAGAAAAGCTCCAGGAGAAGCTATTCTGTCTTGCAAGCCAACCAGCTTGCAAGCTTTGGTACTGTGTTGACAATTGTGTGGCTTTATATTACCCCTTAGGAAAGAATACTGCAATCAATCAGTAATGTCTGCAATGAATGTGCAATAAGGAAGTGGAGACATACATGTCATTTGTTAGGTGTCATGATATAAAACTGTGGCTCCCAACTTTGAATTTTTATAATATAGGGAACTTATAAAATATAGATCCCTTCCCTTTCCATGTTGATCTACAAGATTCTGAGTCCACAGATCTAGCATGCTATTTAAAAATATCAATAGTAATTGCAATCCAGATGGCCCTTGGACTATATTTTGAGAAATACTAGTGTAGAATGTACTAAAAGTCTCTTACAAATTACTAAGTCCAGACTTAAGAATACAGTACTAACATATTTCACTTTAATGCACAAATTAGAACAAGGTCGATTTCACCAAAAGATGAATCCAGACCTATTTGCTATGGAAAATGTAGGGGTTATTCACCTGGAAATACTTCAGTGAAAGAAAAATGCTGACATTTATCCCTCTTCCTCATGTCACTGTCTTGAAAAGATGATAGGAAATTACAGCAAGTGGTATACACAGTCTCCCAGCAGAGGGAGAGGGGTTCTGCCCATCATCATCTAAGGAAGGATGAAAACAATATGTTGCTATCACCCATGGGGTGCTGTTCATAAAGAGTACAAAAGCTATTCAATATAAGATTCAAAATATAGACTATTTAATTCAATAATTACTCTATTTCTCTACCATAAAATTTGCCCTCAAAAGAACTCTTACTACTTAGGACAATTTTAAAGACGAGAATAGAAATATATATAAACACATATGACGTAGTTCTGGATCCAGATTTTCATGGTTATGTCTTGAGCTGTTTTATTACTTAAAATTCTTTTCACGCTTTTTTTTATTTGAAAATGTTCTTTTTCTCTCAAAAGTCCCCCTCCAACTCTAGTAACACGAAATATGAATAAGTGACTTAATGCACAATAGTAACTAACATTTGTTTTCATTATAAATGGGTACAGGAAGAAGAAATATTATGAGCCAAAATGCATTAAAAACCTCAAAGCTAACCATTTGAGTAAAGGCTATTTGTTCCCTGGCAGCAGGCCGTGAATGGAATACCATAGGACACAGAACATCCAAAGGCTGATATCTGAAGCATGATGTATATGGATTTCAGCATAGTCCATTTTGTCTTATAAGTGTATTTATTACTGTAATCTGTATTTCCCTTACAAAGCAAAAAATGAAGAGACATTTCACATATAAGCAAATCCAATCTATATTAATACGTTGTCACAACAGTTGAATATTTATTAAGCTATTGAAGGTTTATCTTTGGGGACTCTCATTTGCACATATCCCTTATAAGACTCTGTACCTAATTTGATATTTGTAATATAAATAAATTATTGTTTTTACAAAACACCTTCCTCAAGCTACAATATCCTGGCCTCATAAAGACTGGATCTGACACTATCTACAGTTTGAAACTGGTAAGAGATCTTGGAGATAATTTGGCTTCTATACTTTATAGCTGAAAAATAGAGCTGAAAAAAGAACTTTTAAAAATGTTAAATATAATGGCTTTAAATTTTTTTAATGTTTATTGTTGAGAGAGAGACAGAGAGTGAGCATGAGTAGGGGAGGGGCAGAGAGAGAGGGAAACACAGAATCCAAAGCAGGCTCCAGGCTCTGAGCTGTCAGCACAGAGCCTGATGTGGGGCTTGAACTAACGAATTGTGAGATCATGATCTGAGTGAGTTGAAGTTGGACCCTTAACTGACAGAGCTACCCAGGTGTCTTCAGACAAAGGTGGTAATAAAACAACTCCTAACACTAAACAGAAATATAAAATTCTATTTAAGGAGAGTTTTGGAAAACTGTAGTCTCTTATTTGAGACCCTTTGATTAAATCCATTTCTGGGTATAACACTACATATAACAAAAGGGAGATGAAGAAGGGACAATCAGGTTTATATGAGATCAAGAAAACAATGCCACTTAAAGCACACTTGACAAAACATTTTATGTTTAAAGTTAAAAAACAAAAGGAGACTATCTCTGCCCCCATCCTAGTACTTTGACCCTCTTATTCCTATTTATAATCCCTTCAATACAGTGCCTTTTATCAGAAATCTCATGACAACAAGGATTTCAGTCAGTTTGTTTACTGATATATCTCTGGAGACAAAAAGTGCCCAGCACATATTTAGCAATATTTGTTGAATAAGTGAATGTCTACTTGAAGTTCAACCAGAGTTTTATAATGGAGATAATGTAAAGAATAGGACACTGAAAATATTTTAAAAAATGAAAACAGAAATTCCAAGAAAAGAAAAGAAAAAAATAAAGGAAAGAAAATAAATTTATACTTAATTACATGGTAGAAAAACAGCAAATAACGAAAGACCAAGGAAAAAATCCTAAATGAAGGCAGAGAGAAAGGACAGACTATATTCAAATATGACTATCAAATGGACAGCTAATTATTCACCAGCAATATTGGAAACAAAAAGCCAGGAGAAGACTATCTTTAAAATGCCAAAAGAAAACAACTTACTAATCTGTAATTCTGTATCCAAAAAAACTATCTTTTAAGTAAGGGAAACTCAAAAAAAAAAAAAAAAAGTTTCATCATCAAAGACTTTTACTAAAGGACTTTCAAAGGGTGTTCTTTAGGAGTGAGAAAATGATCTCAAAATATATCACATCAATAAGAGAAAGGATAAAAACTATATGATCATATCAATAGGCACAGAAAAGCATTTGACAAAGTACAATATCCATTCATGACAAAAACCCTCAACAAAATAGATTTAGAGGGAACACACCTCAACATAATAAAGGCCATATATGAAAGACTCACAGCTAATATATCCTCAATGGGGAAAAAGTGAGAGCTTTTCCCCTAAGGTCAGAAACAAGACAAGAATGTCCACTCTCATCACCTTTATTCAACATAGTTCTGGAAGTCCTAGCTGCAGTAATCAAACAAAAAGAAATAAAAGGCATCCAGATTAGTAAAGAAGAAGTAAGACTTTCACTATTTGCAGATAACAGGACACTATAAATAGAAAACCTGAAAGACTCCACCAAAAAAACTACTAGAACTGACAAATGGATTCAGTAGTAAAGTCACAGGATAGAAAATCAATGTACAGAAATCTGTACAGTGAGCAGAAATCACTAAAAATGAGCAGCAGAAAGAAAAATTAAGAATATAATCCCATTTACAACTGCACCAAAAATAATAAACTACCTAGGAACAAACCTAACTAAAGAGGTGAAAGACCTATACTCTGAAAACTATAAAACACTAATGAAAGAAAATGAAGATAATGCAAAGAAATAAAAAGACATTTCATGCTCATGGACTGGAAGAACAAATATTGTTAAAATGTTTATACTACCTAAAGCAATCTACAGATTTAATGTAATTCCTATCAAAATACCAAGAGTATTTTTCACAGAACTGGAACAAATAATCCTAAAATCTGTATGGAACCACAAAAGACCCCAAATAGCCAAAGCAATCCTGAAGAAGAAAAAAACAAAACTGAAGGTATCATAATTCCAGACTTCAAGTTATACTACAAAGCTGTAGTAATCACAGCAGTATGGTACCAGCACAAAAATAGACACATAGATCAACAGAACATAATAGAAAACTAGAAATAGGGCATCTGGTGTCTCAGTTGATTGGGCATCTGACTCTTGATTTCCAGGTCACGATTCTCATGGTTGTGAGTTTGAGCCCTGCATGGGGCTCTGCACTGACAGCACAAGGTCGGCTTGGGATTCTCTCTCCCTTGTCTTTCTCTCTGCCCCTTCACTGCTCTCCTGTTCTCTCTCTCTCAAAAATAAATACATAAATATTAAAAAAGTAAAATCCAGAAATAAATCCACAATCATATGGTCAATTTGAAAAAAGAGGAAAGAATATGCAATGAGGAAAAGACAGTTTCTTCAACAAATGGTATTGGGAAAACTGGACAGCCACATGCAAAAGAGTGAAACTAGATCACTTTCTTACACAGTACACAAAAATAAATTCAAGATGGACCGAAGAGCTAAATGTGAGACCTGAAATCATAAAAATCCTAGAGGAGAGCACAGGCAGTAATGTCTGTGATATCAACCATAGCAACATTTTTCTAGATATGTCTCCCAAATCAAGGGAAATAAAAGCAAAAATAAATTATTAAAACTACATCAAAATGAAAGTCTTCTCACAGCAAAGGAAACAATCAACAAAACTAAAAGGCAACTACTGAATGGAAGAAGATATTTGCAAATGACACATCTGATGAAGGGTTTGTACCCCAAATACATAAAGAACTGATATAATTCAACACTCAAAAACAAATAATCCAACTTAAAAACAGGAAGAAGAAATGAACAGACATTTTTCCAAAGAAGATACATAGATGACCAACAGACACATGAAAAGATGCTCAACATCACTAATCATCAGGGAAATGCAAATCATAACTACAATGAGATATCACCTCATACCTGTCAGAATGGCTAAAATCAACAACACAAGAAACAAGTGTTGGTGAGGATGTACAGAAATGGGAATTCTCATGCACTGTTGGTGAGAATGCAAAATGGTACAGCCTCTGTGAAAAACAGTAATGAGTTTCCTCAAAAAGTTAAAAATAGAACTATTTTATGATCCAGTAATTGCACTACTAGGTATTTACCAAAAAAATAAAAATAATAATTCAAACAGATACATGCACCCCTATGTTTATTATAGCATGATTTACAATGGCCAAATTATGGTAGCAGCCCAAATATTAATTCATAGATGAATGGATAAGTAAGTGGTGTATACAATGTAATATTATTCAGCTATTAAAAAGAATGAAATCTTCCCATTTGCAATGACATGGATAGAGCTAGAGAGGATAATGCTAAGCGAAATAAGTCAGTCAGAGAGTCAAATATGATTTCATTCATATGTGGAATTTAGAAAAACAAATGAGCAAAGGGAAAAAAGAGAGGGAGACAAACCAAGAAACGAATCCTTAACTATAGAGAACACACTCATGGTTATCAGAGGGGAGGTGGGTGAGGGGATGGGTGAAATAGGTGATGGGGATTAAAGAGTACACAAATCATGAAGAGCACTGTGTAATGTATAGAATTTTTGAATCACTATATTATACACTGAAACTAATAGAACACTGTTGATTCTACTGGAATTAAAATTTAAAAACTCAATAAAGGTTTAAAAAAAAAGAAAAAAATTAGAAAAACAGATTGTCCTGGTGTATTTAAAATTGATTCTTTTTCCCTCCCCACTATAGGAAAAATGAGGTGATCTTTCTCTCATATTTTCTGTAGGAACCTGATCAAGTTCCTGGAGGTAAATCTAACAATGTTGTGGTTCCATGCGACTGACTCTCCCTGGAGTTTTTAAATCTGAGAGTTGTCCACGCTGAGTTTCTAGAAGCTTGTCAATTATAGTTCAGATTTTTCTACCCTTGACATGAAACCCTATATTAGCCTGTTTCTCTAACGGTTGGGAGCAGTAGTTTTCTCTATGTCTTCCCCTCCCTTACAGATCAAAGAGTGTTGATGATTTTCAATCTATTTAGCCTTTTTACATCTTGTTAGGATGAAGTGACTACTTCCAAGCTTCTTAAATGTGGAACTGGAAACCAGAGGTGTATTTTATTTGATTTATATTACTGTAACAGTCATTATATTCATATTTTGATTTTCATGTAAATTGTTGTCGATGTGGAAGAACAAAGCTGATTTTTAATGTTGAAAAAAGGAAAATAATCTTAAAATAAAGGGCCAAATTGCAAGAAGTAGTGATAAGCCAAGAAAATTATAGAATTCTTTCATATCAAGGTGAATCTAAACAAATTCTAACTGTGTGCAATAATATTATAATATTGTCAATGTATGAGGCTAAAGAAAAAGAAGTAAACACTGGGTATATATAAGTTGGTACAGTAATGATCTAAATTAATTTGTGCTAAGATCCTTGAGTGTTCAGGAGAAAGAAAAAAAATTATCTAAATTAAAATAGCCAATTCCCGGGGCGCCTGGGTGGCTCAGTCGGTTAAGCGTGCAACTTCGGCTCAGGTCATGATCTCACAGTTGGTGGGTTCGAGCCCCGCGTTGGGCTCTGTGCTGACAACTCAGAGCCTGGAGCCTGTTTCAAATTCTGTGTCTCCCTCTCTCTCTGACCTTCCCCCACTCGTGCTCTGTCTCCGCCTCAAAAATAAACATTTAAAAAAAATTTAAATATCCAATTCTCCACATATTGATCTATAGACTTAACACAGTTTCAGTATAAATACCAATAGAAATCTTAGCAAGCCAATTCTAAAATGTTTATGGAAAATCAATGATTCATTAATAGCTAAGATACTTCTGAAGAAAACAATAAAGGTGAGGTTTACCTTACCTGATATAAGTACACAATAAACATTTGTATTAAGAAAGGGTAATAGTGATACAAAATAGACAAACAGTCCAGTGAACAGAATATAGAGCCCAGCATCCCAGAATACCCCATCCCTCAATATGTGGAAATTTGAGAGAGACAGCATTATAGACAAGTAAAGAAAGAATAAGCTAGTCAGTAAGTGGAACTGAAATAAAATAAATTAGATCTCTCTTTAACATCATACACAAAAATAAATTCCAAGTGAACTAAAGGCTTAAATGTAAAAGATTAAACTTTAAAACATTCATAGTAAAGTTACAAGAGAATATAAAGGCATCAAAGGATTCTTAAGACCTAAAAATGCATGAACTATAAAAATAAAAGTAGTCCAGTGAATTTACTCTCCTACAAATAGGCTTTGGATTATCCATTTTTTGTTTTTGCTTTTACTTTTATAAACAATGAAGCTATGAATATATTCAGAGACTGGACTACTTTACAGCAATGAAAATGAACTGATGAATTAACATGAAAAAATCTCAAAACTACAATGTTAACTTCAAAAAAAAAAACAAGTAGCAAAAATAATGTGACTTGTGCCATATGTAAAACACATGAAGCTAAACCATATGTTGTTTAGGGATAAATTTACCTGTGGTAAAAAATATAAGGAAAGTCAAGAAGACTGTAAAAACATATATTTAGGATGTGATGACCTCCAGGGAGAAAGGAGGAAATGACAGGGGAGAAGCACACAAAGACATTCAAAGTTCTATTTTTTAATCTGAGTGGTAGTATATATGTGTTCATTTTATTAATCTTATCCAAAAGCTATATATTTAATATTAATTCACTCATTTAATATAAAATATTTTATAATTTTTACAGTAAATATTTCTGCTGTGATGAAATTCTTTAAATTTCCCAGAGGCATCTCAGTAGTTGAGTTCTGATTCTTCTACAGTTAAAAACATTTGATTTGAATAAAATTCAATTAATATATATTAAAATACATTTAACAATTAAGTGGCATGTAAATATACAACATTTTAAGAACTGCTTTTAGGGGTGCCTGGGTGACTCAGTCGGTGAAGTGTCCTACTTCAAATCAGGTCATGACCTCACCGTTAGTGAGTTCCAGCCCCATATGGGGCTCTGTGCTGTCAGTAGAAAGCCTGCTTCAGATCCTCTGTCCCCCTCTCTCTGTCCCTCCCCCGCTTGCATGTGAGCGCACATGCCTCTCTCTCTCTCAAAAGTAAACATTAAAAAAAAAGAACTGCTTTTAGCTATCTAAATTTCTCAATGCTAAAAATAATGTGTTGAACTCTTTTAGAAATAAAAGGTAAAGGGTATAAGGCCTTATTAATATCTTAAGTTTTGCTGTTGAATTGATTTATAAAAGAAGAAGATTTGTATGACTCATATCACAAGGACTTTTAGCATTTATTTTGAGAATGTCTTCACATAAGTGAGGATATGTTGATTAAAATAATACGACTTCTAATGATGGATTGTATAGATGTATAATATACATATTGTATACTACTAACTCCATTTTAAAGGTTCTATTTAGCTAATGAACTTAGACATAATTTTATTATTCTTTAGATAACTTATTTCTAATAATAGAGAATTTAAAAAATAATTTGTCTTGCATTTTAAGAGTTTATGATATTCAGTTCATAATTTGTTTGCTTGAAAAAGACTGATTTAAACTTAAACCAACATGTTTGAAATCATTAAAAGACCACCTCTTACACTCAGAGGGGCCACTTTAGAAAATAATTAGCATTTATCCTTCAGGAATGTTAACGCTATAAGAAGAAATCCAGAAATAACTCAATATAAAAATACCAAGCTCAGGCATTGAAAGGGCATCCCATATGAGACTTTAACATCAGTAGCAGCCTAAAGCTTTACTTATAAGGGATATTTTTATTATAAAATTTATTGTAAAATTGGTTTATATACACAATGGAATACTACTTGGCAATGAGAAAGAATGAAAAACTTATAAGGGATCTTAATACCCAAGTTGGAAATGATATCCAAGCAACTTCTCCCAAGAAATGGATTCTAAGAACTGTTAATCTGTACTTAATAACTCAGTTGTGGAAATCTGATTTGATCTTTAAATAGAAAATGTAAGGAAAGTAATGAAAATCAATCATTTTAATTTAGAGGTGGGAAATATTTGTTTCAGTCATTGATTATTCTACCACAATGAACTTCTGAAAAAGCAGAATACAAAGTCAACAGATTGAGTTCATTTTAATTAAATGCCTAAAATTAGCCAAAACTTAAGAACTGTTTCATGTTCATGTCCGAAGACCAAAGTAAAGTTTAAAATCCTTTGGAATTAAAGAAACCCTGTTTTTTTTTTTTTTTTTAGAAATCTGAAGGAATTTAGTTTTTATCAGGCCAACTTACTTTTAAACAGCAATTACATAAACAAGAATATGGCAAATTTATAGATGTTATCTAATAAAATGTATATGTAGAAGACGAAACTGCAATATAGATAGAAAAACTTTAAAAATAATGTGTGTCATATTTAAGACTAGAAAAAAGAATAGGAGAAAAACAGTGTAGCTTTATTTCTTACTGAATAAAACATTTTAGGCTAGTTCTTTCACTGAAAAAAATTAATTGAGTGCCTAACACAGTCATTTCCCAAACTGGTATTTTAATACATACAGAGAATATATATATGAAACTACATATATCCATATAAGTAATATATTAATCCCCAAAGCTAATAGTTAATCATAATATCGTTAGGATACACTGTGTTAGTAACTAAGTTTCTATTAATTATATATTAAAACCCCATTATTATAGATTTGATTTGATTTTTGAATCATGGTCATATAAGCAGAGGTTTTATCCTCAGTTTGATGAGGACATAATATCTTTATAAGTGACTTGAGTGTAAGAAAATATTTAAATTAAGGAAATAGATTATTATACACCCATATGCTAATAACACATTGTCTGTATCTATTTAATGTGCAGAGCCTCTGGTATCTTAACAGAAGATTTACTTATTCAATTGATAGAAATTTGTTTCTTCAGATATTTTATATAATCATTATTAATTAATGAGGTTTTAATTTTTGCACTTGTTAATAATGTAGATAAAATAAGAACAAGGAATTGGATCTATTATTCCTAGAAATGAAGTAAATGACAGAAAAAATTTTGAAAGAGGTTAATCTTAAAACGAAACTCATATGCATGCATGAATATATGTTAAAATAAACCTATCGTATTTGAGGGTGAAAATAAATCTGATTAAAGATTTCCATGTCAAAGCTCAGAGCCTGGAGCCTGTTTTGGATTCTGTATCTCCCTCTCTCTCTGCCCTTCCCCCATTTGTGCTCTGTCTCTCTCTGTCTGTCAAAAATAAATAAACATAAAAATTAAAAAAAAAAAGATTTCCATGTCAAGTGAATATTTCTTAAAAGAATAAATCTCCAGTCTTAAAGCTGAAATATTTTGTCATTTATTATCTAGCTATGAATATAACTTAATTTTAAAACATCTACAACAAAAAAACAATAGAGAAGAGCATATCACTGTTACAAGTTTCATAGGACTGAATTTTAAGGCAGACCTTTTGAAAGCATGCTGAATGTTTCATATTTGATACT
The DNA here is from genome assembly GCF_023721935.1 of Panthera uncia. NCBI lineage: Eukaryota > Metazoa > Chordata > Mammalia > Carnivora > Felidae > Panthera > Panthera uncia. The sequence continues at coordinate 16,126 of NW_026057904.1, forward strand.
GTATTATCCCCATAAGATCTAGCTAGGAGGCAAGGTTACTCTACCATGATGCCAGCTGGTAAATATTTGACATTGGAGTCTCTTAGAACCAAAGGCAGTGAATATATACCATCAGCAGTGTTGTGTCTGAGGCCAAAGGGAACTGATTGAGAAAGATACCCATAGAGACCACTGGCTGCTAAGAAGGATACGATCAGTGCCAGGAAAGAGCACTGCACCTTTTATCATTTCTCCCATGATGCACCCTACTGACCACATGTCAACTGAAAACAAAAATGAAATGAAGATAAACAAGAAGATAGGAATAGAACAGCAAATAAATGAAAACACTTGGTTACTCATGCGATTGAGCAATGGTCTGACCTTTTACTGACTGGCTAGGAGGCCAGTCTTAAGATCATTAGTGTTTTAAAACATTGAAGTGGGAAGAACACAAGTCAGGGCCCTCTCTGCTATGCAACTGAATTAACTCAATACTACTTAATGTATGATAATATTACTTTGCAATTATAATTCAATGATTAATTTAGTTTCTGATTTAAAAGGTCTAATTTGCATTCATCTCCTAGAATCCTACTTATTCGTATTGTAAATTATTCTAGATTGTGTTAATATGGGAAACATGCAAACTGGTTTCTTTTTTATTCTTTCATATACCATATTTGAAAAAAAAAAAAAGCTGAGCTGCCAGCAACTTCAAAAGAAAGGGTTTCTTTTACAAAACACATTTACTCTTATTTATAAATATGAATAAATATCCGGAAGCAAAATGCCAGTTCAAGAATGAATATTTCTAAATATGCTGGCTCGGTTTCATTGACTCCCATCAAAGGAGCATGTTTCTAAACAGGAAGTCTTGTCTTAGTCTTATACACATGGTTGCTTTATAATGGTAAGAAACACTGGCTTTCAAAACAGGATGGTTCTACATGAAATCAACAACATGATTTAAGTGCTGACACTGCTGAGACTATGAATCCAAAGAAACCTGGAATTCAAGGTGAAATTATGATGGTTTCTCTCCTATTGCCAGTTATCATCCAGAACTTAAAACCCATAAGCCAGGACAGAGGGTACACAGGGAGGGGCAAAATGGGAAAAGGCGAAGCAAGAAAGTAAAATCTCTCTCTTTAACCATACTTGATTACTCACGTGTTCCTACTGAAAAGTCAGAAGGAGAGATAGGTCATTCTTAAGGGGGAAAATAACCTAGAGGAATAAGGGATGATGAGGGGGAGCAAATAGGGAAGGGCATTAAAATAGCAGTACACTATAATTTTGCTCCACTTACTCTTCAAATTACATTTTGTAATTTGGCAGTGACCTAAAAGAATTCCTCATGAGATTCTTTCCAATGTGAAAATCTCACTCAGGTTAAACTCAAAGTTTCCATTGTTTGACTTAACACCTAAACGGAGTGATCACTGCAAAGAAATGGTTACAGATTTGAAGGTGATAAGCATACCAAGAGAAGCAAATTTGTTTTGCTTCCATTTTAGGAAAGCAAGTGACATGCAAAAATATCAGGGAAAGATAGAGCAAACAGTTGTGCATCCCTTTATCATTAATGCATTTGTAATTATGGATAATTATCCATCTCACAAGAGGTTGGTATTGTGAGAATCTTTGATTAAAGAAAAAAAAGAAAAAGTGTCTGAAAATGAATTTGTTTTGGAATTGCAAGTATTCTTATCATACTGTCCAAAGTGACCAGTCTAAGTTGCTATTTACATTATATCTATTTTTATAGATATTGTGGAAGACACAGACAAAAAAATAGAGAGAGCTAATAAACTCAATAAGCAGGATTTTCTCTTGCCTGCATCCATTTAAACACTTGGAAAAAGTGGCTTCTGCCACAAACAGAATCTGAGAGTATCTATCTGGGAGTTAGAAAACATCTATTTTTATTTTTTATTTAATGCAAAAAAAATCTCTTCTATATTATCTCATTTTTTTTCTTCTGCAGAACCAATTCCATTGCTTTTTTAACTCTATAACTTTGGTCAAGTTACTTCAGTCTCTAAATATAAATTTCATCCTCTAAAGTGCAGATGGTAAATAGTATTTATCATGTAGAATTTTTTAAAAGACTTGAAAGGATTGTGCCTGGTAAAGATCCTTCTACGTTGCCTGGTACATGGTAAGTATGATTTATATACTGTAATTAAATATATTCTGGAAAGGTTTATTTATTTAATATTTATTTAATATTATATTTAGATGTAATAAAGAAATCTTTCCAAGGATCACCCACCATTCACTGGGTGATCCTTTCACTCTTAAAACCACTTGGAAAGGCATTCCACATATTCAATCACAGCTGATTCTATGGAACTTCTTTCCATTATTGAAATAGCAATTACCCTGCTTCCTCATCTAAATAACCATCTTAAATTATGTTAATATAGCCTATGATCCTTGACCACTGTTCTCCTAAAACTGGCAAATTTTTATCTTTCAGACTAAAATCCCTTGATTTTTCATCCCCTCATATATGCCTTTAAACAACAGCAATAACCGTAACAACAGGTGATCGAAATGGAATCTTAAGTCCTTGTGTTGCTTCAGTTTCAAGTGGTTCTAGACAGTTGTTGGTTTAATAACTGGTATCAATAACTGGTATATCTCCCAGTTCTTCTTTGTGTGGTTTTGCTATATCTAGATATTTCAAAGGAAAAGAAGACCATCTTTGGAAATTTATCTTTATGTCAGAATCCAAAATACAGTTAATAGACCATAAAGCTTGTCATAAAAATAATGCAGAGATACAAACTTTAGATATGAACTATCGATTAATATAATGAATTCTATTTTCTCTATTTTAAAGTATCTTTTCTGAGTAACAATACCGTAGAAATTTTTCCAATTTCCATTCCCATTTAACTTTACTCGCTATTCATTATTCTTACAGATTATCCATGTTTATGCCACCTAAGTGCTAAGCTTTGTGTCTAGAAATGATAAGCTTTATTACTATGAATTACAAAAGTATTATATATGCACATGAATTTATATGGATTTTTATACACTGAAGATACGATTATTTCTTAAGATAAAGTCCTTGCATCAGATTTTGTGAATTATTCATCACAACTAAAACAGGAAATAGGTAATAAAAGAATTTGATACTAAATCTTGTTGGAACAGAGAAGTGGGGGTTGGTGGTAAGCCTTCCCTCAGCTAATATACATAACTACTTATCAAGGAGACTATATTATTTTATGATATTTTCAAGATATTCCATTGAATACTGATTGTACATAGACCTGAGAAGAAATTAGCAAATTCAGTTACTGTAGGATTTTGATGCTGTCTGAGACAGCCTGTATTTGGGTCTCCATAAGAGTTTTATACACTAATGCTGTCCAGTTAGAATTCTCAGCGCTTTCATGAATCTGATTTATTACATTTCCTCTCCCATCATCAGTATTCCCATAGGCAGAAAGCAGATTCATTTGCAATTGTGACATTCAGAAACTGAGTCACTTTCCCTAGAAGGGATGTTAAGTAAGTTTTGGTTTTACTAAATTATGGTGAGAAAATCTAAGTGAGAAAATCTCAAGTGTCATTGTATCATTTGTCAGGCATTAGATTATGCTAAATTATCTCTTTTCTATTCTAGCCAAGAGACAAAAATGATATAACATAAGCCCTGGCAGCTTAAATGTAAATAAAGAAAGCATTATATTGCTATTTCCACATTCTGTCCAATGGCTTGGGTTGTAATCTACAATGAAATATTTTTTGAACTATGTGAATTTCTATCCAGAAACCTGGTAAATGTCTTCCACCTAGGAGATTTTGTGGCTCTGGTAACACAATTGTGAGACCACATTGCTTTTCTCCCTAACCTATTTCTTCACTTAGCATAGGATTCAGAAAATGTGCTTTGATAAATTTTCTTGTAAAGCATACCTCAAAATATAATAGCAAGAAGATTTAACATAATTTTCTAATATCACAGCACCATTTCTTTGAAAAATTTGTTTCAAAAGTTATAAATTTATATATATAACAAGTGCACATTGTTTTAAACTTCAGTGAAAAGATGGAATTATAAAAACTAAAGAAACATACATATTTTGCACATGTGAATCTGAATAAGAAAAATAACATTTATAGAATGCTAAATATTCAGAAATAAAAACAAGATTTTTCTGAGTCTACCCATTCAACTTGCTTTTCTTGTTTTATAACTTCTATGTCATAATATAATTAATTTTTAACCATTATTTAAAACATTTTGTATTCCTGGTTGGCTTTTTTTACAAAACAGAAAAAAAGCCATTGAAACTTATAATAAAGGAGAAGACTTTAGCTTTATATTAAATCATAAACCAAGCTATAGGCTAAAAGACTTATAAGATATTTCCCATAAAAAGACTGAATAATTTTTTTACTGTACCAAAATATTTTAAATGTCATCTTTCAAAATCCATGCACTTCTGTAGTGTATGTATATAAATAAGTAATTCAAAGATATCCTAATTTTGAAAAAAAATGTCTTTTTCTTTAGGTTTTTCATGTTCTAATCAACAAATAGTAAATGCTGGCTCCAAATGTCTCACATGCTCACCAATGTAAGTATCCTCACTTCATTCTGTACATCAAGTTACAAAAGTATTTTAGTAAGTAGCAAACTTTTTCTTTCTTTTCATTGTTGTCAAAATTTCACAGATAATTTTGGTTTCTCATCATTTGAGAGAAATTTTATTCTGGGTAGCCTCTTAGTTATTTTCATTTTTAATAGTTTATCTAATTCAATTTGAAGGTTATTTGGGCTGGAGTGTCTCCAAACTAATTAACTTCATAACATAAAAACTGTACTTCTTGGAGCCCCTGGGTGGCTCAGTTGCTTAAGTGTCTGACTTCAGCTCAGGTCACAATCTCATGGTTCATGAGTTTGGGCCCTGCATCAGGCTCTGTGCTGTCAGCGCTGAGCCAGCTTCAGATCCTCCATCCCCTCTCCTCTGCCCCTCCTCCACTTGTGCTGGAGCTCTCTCTCCCTCTCTCTCTCTCTCTCTCAAAAATAAAAATATTTTTAAAAATTGTGTTTCTTATCTTTGAAGGTATTTAGAAGTATGTGTCTGTTTGTAAACATCTAATGTTTTTATCACCACAGCAATCCTGTAAGACAGGGAAAGGAAGTATTTTACAAAGTAAATTAAAGTTTAGGGGGTGTCACATGACCAAAGTGAACAGAACTAGATGCCAGTTCTTGGAGCCCTATTCCAGTACGTACTTGACATTCATTTGACTGCAGAAGGCAGAAAGAATGTCCCACACACTGCTCATGGACTCTGTCCTGAGGATCAACAGGGCCCAGGGCAATTTGAATAGAATTTCACAGTAATGACTAAGGAATGTGTTTTATTATTTGTGTAGTTCTTCCCCTTCAATATTTCACAGAACTCTATGTACAGAACTCTGTAGGGGGGTAGGGGGAAAATAACATGCTTTTAAACCTGTCTGTATGCATTTCCGGGAGACAGGGAGCTTCTGGGGGACTGAGCAGTCCTAGTCTCAGCTCCTAGTGGAGCTTTATGAATGCTGGCTCTCAGCAGCCCCTCTCCAAGACATCAAGGAGTAGAGGCCCAGCTCCTCAATTTCTTGCCTTCTGTTCCACCCTGGAAGTCTGTCCTCACTTGCTGCCCCCTTGCAATATATCTCTCTGAACTCCTTTTATGACCTTCATGACTTATCCTGCCCTCTAGTGGACTCTGGCCTAGTCTCAACTTCCTGGGTGAGAGATTTTCCCCCTGTAACTATGTCCTCCTTCCATCTTTACAGACCACCTCAAGCACCAGCTCTGACTCTAGTGATTCCTGTCTTACTCAGATTTTTCTCAAAGTAATAACAATAAAATAGTTGTATAATAATAATCAAATAGTAGTAAAACTAATGGTGAGAATAGATTCTTTCAAACAAGTACGTACAGAGAAATAAAGGTGAAACGTCTTATTTTTTCTCATGTTCATGATTATCTGCCATTCGCTTATGGGTATGAAAAAATGGCTGAAGTCTTACATTGCAACTTTACTTAAATCATAAGCCATATCTTGTTTGAGATAATACTGTACCATCTCAATATTAGGTAAAAGATTATAGTAATGTATTAGTTGCAAAAGTTTATTAGAAAGTAAGCATGGTTATTTCAAAGAGGTAAGAAGGATTAAGAATCTCTATCTGCATTAGATGAGTATCATCCACAACCTCTAATTTTTATTCACTTTACTTTGATTATTCCTAATTTTCATGTTCACATTTAGAAAAGATATGACATTCATTAAGTTTGAGGATGTTTTCTTTATTTATTCAAATACACTTTTGGCAAATCATTTATCTGTTCCTTAATAACTTGGCTCCTTGGCAAGTCTGTATGTACATCCTTTTCATTCTAATTGGAATTTCTCATGTCTTCAGAGGGAAAAGCAAAGGGGTCTATTTTAGCAATCAGATCTGGCATCATTTGGAGAGAATATACTTGAGGTCTAGCAATTTCAAATGAATACAGTGTGCCTATCTTTAATATCATGTAGGTCCAGGAAACTCTGGCCAAGAACTCTAGATGAAGGACTTCACAGGCCTTGCTCAAAGAAGGTGTGGCCATTTGAAGAAGAATGGAAGAAAAAAGGTAAAAAGAATATATCTAAGAGAAGTAGGCTTAAGGAAAGAATTTGTAGTATATGAAAATTCTACCAGTATTATGAGACTTCAGTAATCAAAAATACTGCATGCCCTGGTTGGGGTTTGGGGTGGGTGAGGGAATCAGTGACTAAATATCCCTTAAAAAAATTATGAGAAAAATCAACCTTACTATCTACTATTGTTAAAAGAGACAAAATCTGAATGAAATGTAAAGTCATTGACAACCTCTTTTGTGATTGTTGGACTCTTAAAGAAAATAATGGACCTCATATATTTACTGCTAACTCAAAATTTATCATGGGCCTAAGAATTTTTAGTAATACTATACATTATGTCAATAAATATGCTATGAAATAGGTTTTAATCATAACACTGTAATAAAAATTGAGTATATAATAGTATATGTTTGTATAAACTATTAATACATTAAAAACAAATATTTTATAAATGGTCCTTTGGATATTAAAAAATAGCAAATTAACAGAAAAGAAAATATGTATGTATGTATATAATGTATTTGTTTTGCCAATACTTAAATAATTAAGAAACTACCCTGTGATATAACCTGGATCATATCAATAGCCAAGAAATGTACACGTGTTCTCAAAATGCAAATACAGTTTTAATTTAGGCATATAGCTAAAACTTCAGTCATCAATGATAATTTCATAAGATTTCCCAGTTTGTCAAAGTGTTTTACTATTTTTGTCATAGGTTCAGATAAAGAAAAGGAACGTTAAAAAGTTCTGTGGAGAGAGGGGAATAATGATTATGATTATAGAATATTACCATATAATTTTTCAGCCTCAGAGAAATTTAATAAAAATTACTCTGAATAATTATAAGGGAAAGTCAAAGAACTTATGATTGCTTTGTTTTTAAGTCTCTGAAAAATCTTAGAAGTAGTCAATTAGCCTATACTAAGCTTTGATATTACTTCCAGTAAGTGCTGGAATCTTTCAATATGCTAAAATATTGGTAAGATTCTTCTCTCCATAATTACTCCATCAACCCCCAAATGTGTATCTAATCACCATGGTTAGTGAAGTTAATTCAATGCTCTGATCTCTCAATTGTTGCTGGGAAACTCTAATCATAAAATTATAATAACTGCATGTAAAGATTAATGAAACAATTCCACTCAAAAATACAGAGTACATGTAATCCACTGTTTAATAGAGATACTACAGTTTAGTTTAATTTTTAAATGTCTTCATGACTTCAGACATTAAATTATTTTAATTATAGGTAAAATGAACTAAGGATTTAAATACAAATGGAAACATTCCTAGAAAGATGGCAGTTCTTCTAACACGTTTTATCTGTAAATTATTTACTCATATTTAAGTAAAATTTAACTTAGCAAGATGTTTTCCACTATAAATGTCTTCATGTAACTTTTCCATTGACTTTTAGGTCTGTATGCAGGCTCATTATCACATAGGGCAGTAGGCTATCAAAGACCATTATTTTATATGATCATCACTGAGACAAAGGAATACAGAATGCAAATCCTTATAATGTAAATTTTTATGTTGGAATTTATTCAATTTCTAGGATCACTTTTATCAAGGATATATATTTTATGTATTGATTTTAGCACAATTTACTGTCAGTTCCAAATATTTTCCTGAAACAAACTATAATAAAGGGAAAAAAAGATCTCCAAGAAAATAATTATTGGAAGAATACAGAATTATCAATATGGTGCTATTATCTTTGTTTGCTTCTTTTTCTGAAGGATATCTTGGGTTAGAAATGTCTTGACTTTTTCTAATTGTATTGGCTTTTAAATTTAATACTGGTAAAAGAGGAGAAAAGCAATCCTGATAAATGCCTGAAGAGCTATATTAGATCTCAGAGCACCAAGCCACATGGAAATCAAGTGACCTATAACAACAATGTCATGTGGAAATGAGATATTTTGTGACTTATCTTCCACTAACTAGGGCATTATAAAGATGTAGCTGTGCAACTTCACTTTAAGTGTTGTGAAGTTCCCTTTTTTTGTCTGAAATGTACTCCAAAGACGAAAACACATACACATACACACAATCCTACTTTTATATGAAACCAGTACATTTAAATATGAATGCGAATTATAATATTGTTCTCATCAACTACATTGGATATATAATTTATCCTCAAAATATAAATAATTTAAAATAAAATGAAAGTAAAATGAATTATCATTTTAATCAATATAAAAATTATTGAGATGTTTTACATGCTTTCTTTTTATATCCTCAAAATCTAGTATACATTTTGTGTATAAAATATATCTCAAATCAGACTCATCATAATTTAAATACTGAATAGCCACATGTGGCTGCCTATTGGACAGTATAGTCCTAGAAGATGTCATTACTCTTGCCTTATTATTGGAATTTAGAGAATATCTTACTAATATCCAGCAGAATAAATAAATATCTACATAATGAGTGCTCATAGTGGTATAAACTTCTCACTGAGTCAACTAAATAACAGTCATAATCTTACATAATAAAAGAGTTCCTTAATACAGCTTTCTTGTTAACCAAATATAATATTTAATAGTTATAGACCACATGTTTATTGCCAATTTCTAAAACAATTTCATATATAATAATATACTGAACTCAATATTGCATTATCACTGTTAAAACTGGAAATTGTTGTTGTATTTAGATTTGCACTATTGTGTGTTAGCAGGGTATTTCTATATGCATAAAAATATATTCTCTATTAATATGTAAACTTTATTACGTATATATTACAAACACTAATATGTGACTTTGTTAGAGAGTAAACTTTGGATCATTTTAGACATATATCAGCTCATTTAATAATTCTAAATCATACATATTTCTCCAAGAAATTTCTATTGTAATCTAGCCCAGAACTCAAGGGTAGAACTTGAATAAACACTGCTTTTTAAAATTCTAAATTTCATTGGAAAAGCGATTATCTGTGTCTCAGTCAACTTGACTCGACTGTCTCCAAGTCAAGTAAGAGAAGCTTATATTAAACCCAGCTGATCTCTGGCAATTTGAATAACAATTATGGTTTTTAAACGTGGAAGTTCATGGTTGAAGGGGGATATGCTATATTGACCTATTTAAGACTGGATATAGTGTCAAGAGTAATTCAATTCAATGAAACTATAGACAGAAGCTTAGGATATCAACAAGGAGAGAAATTATTATGCCTAAATGTTGAAGAAGCATACAATGATTTTAGGAAAAAGATGGAAAATACTTGCAAAGAGTGACTTCTTTTGCTAGTTACAAAGATATTTTAATAATTTGGGATTTGGTGACCTCTATTATTTATGAAAAAATAGCATTGCTATTTTGAGTTACAAACAAGAAAATAATTTAAAGGAAAAAAAGCCCATTGAAATTTAATTAAAACAAATCATTGCAGTAGGTAATCTTCAGTACTGGTCAGATTATATAAATCATCACTTTTTTTTAAATCACAAATACACCACTTACCCAACTTTTTGCTTCTATCTTTACTCTCCTGGTAAAATCATTATGTGTTTAAAGGGAGAGAGAACAAAACAGGTAAAGCTGCAGCAAAAGGTACAAGGATACAGTCCCTTCCTGGAAAGAGGATTTTGTGGCGAACCATTTCTCCCATAATGCATCCCACAGACCATATATCCACTAGAACAGGAGAGAGGGAAGTGAAGAAAAGGGAGGAAAGTAAAGTTAACTAAGATCATTGATCTCTGAAGGAGGAGGAAAAAGAACAGTTTCATTAGAAGGTACAATTTTTGTCTCCCCCCAAAAGTTGCCCCAAAATTAAAACCAGCACTGTAATATTACATTAACAATGTTTAGCATGAGAACTCAAATTAATTTTTAAAAATTACTTTATGGGTACCTTAGATTGCCTCTGTAGTGCCATAAAAGGGTGATATGGAAAAACAGCAGATAAACCAAACGTGTCTCCATGGTGGGTGGCGGCTAAAAGCCACCAAGAGGTTTTTTATTATTTGCAGGATATAGAGAAAATAATCTTAAGCAACCTACAGGAGTGGCTGTTTCCATTTTCTATTACACTCAGTTACATGGAATAGGGCAACCAAAAACTGCTTTTTTGTTCCCTTTGTTTTGTTTGTTTGTTTGTTTGTTTGATTGGTTGGTTGGTTCAGAATAAGGTACATGCAAGCACATCCAAGAAACTACGAAATGGCAGGAACCGTGGTTTACAGGCAGAAGTATTGGAATCCCTGGTATTCAGGACTTAGTTTTTCCTTCAGAGGTTATCCTTGTAATAAACATCAGTTTTAGTTTCTATTTGAAGTATTTCAAAAATAAAGATACGATCAATTAGCACATATATAAAGGAGTCATCTGGAAGTAAAGTGAAAAAAAGTATTAAAGGTGTTTAAAAATTGTTTTATTTATTTGTTTGTTTTCTTTATTTCTCAGTTGTCCCAGTTGTTAACAAAACATGCTTCACCTTCTCTTACCAATCTTTACCCTCTTCCAACTTGCTTTTTAGTAAGGATCAAAGGAACTTTGGGGCAAAGACATTAGGCTGAAATGCTCCTTGGGGAAGGAAGGCAGGGTTAGGTGCACAGGATAGCCAGGCATGCCTGATGTAGGAACAAGCGGGTGTTTCTGCATGATAACCTTCCTCTCATATGCAAGAGGGCAGCACAAGGGTGTTAGCTACATCTTCACAAATCTAGAGAAATGAAAAAGCTAAGGACGTGACTTGCAACCTTTTCTAGTGAGAGAAGGAAAATGGATGAAATTACATGCCATTTGTTCTGCAAAGATCTGGAACACCATCAATAGGCAAATGCAGCCCCTAACGCCAGACCTCTGTAGATCCTTGATTTCTTGAATTTTTTAATTAATTCCCCTTTGACGTTTTACAAGTAACCTGTGAAAAAGGTCTACAAATGTCTTCTTTTCCGAAGAAGTTAGATGTGGTTAGATTATTCCTTGGGAAGAGGACTAGATTTGCCTCTTCCAAGTCAAAAAGTAACAATTCTGCCATTGCTCACCAAAGTGAACCTGACCTTCCTAAGAGCTGACTTTTCACTTTCTTCTGCACAAGTGCACAAAAGTATTGGCTCTCTTCTAATGTGAAAGTACACAAAGAAATTTGTTTAAACTGGTGACCAGGGAATTTTCATAAAGGTACCCTGTAGCACCTGCACATAAAAATATATAGATAATTATTTTTGTAAAACTTACAAAAAATAGACTGCTAGGAATTAAATAGAATAAAACATAAAATAAGCATGAAATGTACATTTAGGATATATATATATACATATATATATACATATATATATATATGTATATATATAAAATCTTAATTTAAAAGAATTTTAATTCCTAAATATATTGGATATATATTTTTAATATGCTACATTACTTATTAGAGATATTCTTTTCAAAATAATGTACTTCAATGCATTCTAATAGGTATTTTATAAATCCTTTAATAAAATCAAATTGCAATACATTTTGAGGATTCTACTTTTTCTTTTGAAGTGTTCATGAATACTAGAAGTAACATAAAATTTAATATTTTCTCTATGATTCAGAATTTGGAATTACTAGGTAATTGCTATCCTAAATATTACTTACAGAGCAGTTTAAAGCATTGAAGAGACTCTTACCTAACTTGAACAATTTGGATTATTCTAAATTGATTATCCAATGAGCATTTGTAAAGATTCTTGCTCCAAGGCTCTGTGATATCTTTTTGTCTTCTCCTAGGAGTAGAGCCATCAATCTAAGATAAGCCATAAAGCCAAATGGCTAACTGTAACAGACAGATTTCTTCCTGTTTTCATACTCAAAACTCTGAGTTGAGCTGCAACCCAAACAGCATTTTTTCTCAATATCTACAGCATGTGTGCTAATCCATATCTGTTTTCAGATGCCATCCACAATTCTTTTTAGCCATAACATTTTAGTGTTCTTGCAGCAAAGCTTACTTTTCAGAAACATCCTTCACATTTTTAATGAATGATTCTTCATAGTAGTGTTTTTAAACACCTCTTAATATGAAAGCTGGCAACCCTATTAAAAATATACATTCATATGCATGAAAAAGAACACTGCCCTTGGCCATCTAAAACATATGCACATTTTCTTCATGGTTTCTGTGACTGCTATGCAGAAGCCTCCTTACCGTTCTCCTTGTAGCCCATTCCCAGAATAACCTCAGGGGCTCTATAATAACGGGTAACCACATAAGGAGTCATCATGAAACTTGTGCCTGCCGTCCTGGCGAGTCCAAAGTCGAGGATTTTCAATGTACAATCAGACTTGACTACAATGTTACTTGGTTTTAAATCCTGACAATAGGAAAAAGAGAAGAAATTAAAAGCCAGAAGCAAACGGAACATATGATCTCTATCTACTCAATTAATATGGCAGTCTTGCAGTAGTATTGATAGGGCTCCCCTTGCCTACAGAGCACAATATAAAGCAAATGATTAGCTTTTTATATATATTTTTAAGTATCTTCAAAAACTTATTAAACCCAGAAGAGAAGTGTACTATCAATTTTACAGTTTAGGCTCATCTTGGGAAGAGCTCTTAGAATAAATAACATATCATTTATTGTCATCTGTTAGATTTTTCCTTATGGCAACATAAACCTTTCAGCTTATTTTTCATTTCTTGGCCTGACAGAAGAGTGAATCAAGGCAGCTGTCTTTGTACTGCCAGCAACAAACTGTGGAAATGAATGGTCTTATTTCAGCTGCACATATGACCTCTGCCAATCAAGGGCCTAGAAAACATGAGGCTTCTCAGAAGCCAACTCTCAATGAGCCGAAACAAAATGCTAAACGAAATCAACTGAAGTATAGCTACAATTTTCTTCTGTATGTTAGTGGACTTTGTGCTAGTTCTATAGTCAAAGAAATGAGGAAGTACATTATATTCAACCTACCCCCCGCTACATAAAGAAAACAATCTACAGTTGCTCTCTCTCTTCTCCAAAGGCACTTTAATTATAATTCTGGAGTATGTATTCTTACCCTGTGAATAATTCCAGCAGAGTGGAGGTGCTTGATGCCACACAACATTTGGTATAGCAGGTAAGACATTCGCTCATGGTCTAATTCCATCTGAATCACCTGACACAAGTTGGCATCCATCAGTTCCATTACTAAGTAACTGGGAAGTAAATCCACAAGGTTAGTCCCAAATCACAAGATCCATGAAGTCCTTCAAATAGGTCAGAATCCTCTCCCAAATCTGTAAGTCTTCCAAACTTCTCAGTTCTACCTTTGATTGAATTGAGAACATGAAAACTTTCCAAGTATTACATATATGTTAGCCATGGTAACTCTACCACGAGGTCACCAGCAGAAGCAGCATTTATTAGTGTGTGGTTCCTACCCATATATTTTCTACCTTCATCTTGTCCTCACGTTTCCCTGAATTCACTGAACTGTTTCTTGAGTATTATGATTAGAAATTAAAGAAAAAAAGTCAGGGGTCATCTGGGTGGCTTAGTTGGTTAAGTATCCAAATCTTGATTTCAGCTCAGGTCATGATCTCACGGTTTGTGAGATAGAGCCCTGCATTGGGCTCTGCACTGGGCAGGGAGCTGGCGTAGGATTCTCCCTCTCCCTCTTCCTCTGTCCCTCCCCTGTTCATGCATGCATGTGTACAAACACTCTCACTCCCTCAAAAAAAAAAAAAATAGCATCTCCTATTAAATGCAATGTATCTGTGCCAAACAAGACAATGTGTTAAGATTTACTTCCTCTCCTCTGCTATTGTCACTATACTTCTAGATAGGTTATTTTTGTACAAAATCAAAGGCACCACAAAAAATAGAAATAAAGATTTAAAAATTATTTTTATCATATCCCTTTTCTTGATATTTCTCAAAGTGAATAGACTCATTCCAGAAAGCTCACAGAATCAATTAATAATAAAAAATACATAATAAATAATAAATCTTCTCTGATTGAACCAAGAACATAGAACAACAAAGCACAAGTGCCAGAAGGCCAAAAAGAAGCAGAAGTATCTTTCCAGGAAGGAACACCAGAAACAGAACCTTCTGTTCTATCACTGGATCCCTTTCATTTGCTGTCAGCTCTTAGTTCCCTTTAATCTCTACAAGAGATTTCATCCACTGATGTATATCAATTTCCCTTGAGTTATATAAGTGCTATGCTCTTCCTTCCTTCATGAGTTTTGTTACTTACACATCCTGGAACTCCTCCAGTGTTTTCTGGGGTGTGAAGACATTTAATAAACTAATAATCTGGAAAAGAAATAGTAGAAGGGACAGAGGAAAGAGAGAAAGAAAAAGGGAGAGATTGAATTATTCAAAAAGCATACTGAAACAAGTATTTAATCCAACTCAAAGTCACACACTAGTGCTATGGTAGCAATAGAAAAGTTGGGAAAAAACTTCTAGAACTGTTTCACAGAACATAGAAAAATGTACTCAGAAAGGTCATATATATGATATCTGCCTTTGGGTTAAATACAATTAAAAACGCTCAAATTCTTAGGCAGAAGGAAGAATCAGAGAAAATATATAATTGTGTAAATGCTTTAGAGTGTGATTCTCCTTGGTAGAATATAGAGTTGTAATGCAACTAAGCAAAAATGGAAGGAAGCCATGTAAGAAAAAGATGGGCAGCAGCAAAACACCCAACAAGATGTAGCAAGGTCATGGTTTTCCTCCAAATGAACAAGACGGTGCTCTAATTTAAGATTTTTTTGTGTGTTACTACTTTAGTTTCTTTTGCTTCTATTTCACACACAAATACTATTTAAACTAATGCTATACTGATATGTTTGGGGAAATGTATAATATCCTGGATGATATCAATAATGAATTTAGTGGAAAATGTATTTTAAAAGTTACTGCAATTCTGTCTCTTAAATTTTTTGTTGCCTGCTTTGGTTATTTTATATATTAGGTAGCAAAGAAGTTTACCTTCTAGCATAAGTAAATATTCTCTACTAACGTCAGTGGGACATAAAAATAAAAAATAGGGATAACGATCTTCTCACAGGATAGATGCAACCATTTCACAAAACTGGATAAGTACAAGATTAAGATTTAAACATCTTTAAACTAAAAATTAATAAATTTTGGTAAATTTTGTAAGTGGTATAGAAACATATGAAATAATGAAAACAAAACAAACTGATTATAAACATCTGAGAAATGTGATCAAGTCCACAGAATGCTTTGGGTCACATGTAGTTTTCATTTGTTGAGGAATTATTGAGAAAAAATTCATAGTACAATGCATATTTTCATACACACACACACACACAAAATGTATATATGGCAATGGTTATTACATATTAAGAAAACTATGATCATCTCTTCTAAAGGAACCTTAGGTTCTTTAGGTTATGGAATATGCATATAGAAATAAAATTATTTCAAAATATCTTTGAAACTTGTGATGAAAGTGTCTTATTCTGTATACTGATAGTGTGTGCTGAAACAATGTGTGATATATCTGTCATTGTATGTACATCAAACATATACAGTGGGTTTGTTTTTCTAGTATTTTATCAATATTGCAAAGTAATTCATCTTGATATTTGGTCAAACAAAAACATCAGAGATTGTGCACAGGGCACACACACACACAACACACACAAACAACCCTTAAATATGGAAAAATGCTAACCCATAACACCTGGTAAATAATCTAGGTATTTGAAAATTAATTTAGAAAATAGCATTACAATTTTGAGTAAATCAAGATTATTTTAAAAGGTTAATTCCTCACTATGAATTCTTATTTTCACTGGGGCACCTGGGTCACTCAGTCGGTTAAACATCTGACTGTTGGTTTCAGCTCAGGTCATGACCTTGCAGTTCATGAAATGGAGCTCTGTGTTGGGCTCTGTGCTGACAGTGCAGAGCCTATTGGGATTCTCTGTCTCTCCTCTCTCAGCTCCTCCCCAACTGGTGCTCGCTCTCTCTCCTTCTTTCTCCCAAAATAAATATATAAAAACTTTTTTGAAAAATTCTTATTTTCCCTTTTACTATGCCCTTGCTTCATCACCTTCATTTTCTTTGATTTCTCTCTGTTTTTTCTTTGCTCCCTTGTAAATTCTAATTCTTAACAATAACCAATTAAAAATTGTCCCTTTAGAAACATATTATCACAGGTATTTTCATTTTAGTTCAACAGTTTCACGCAGGAATCTGATTCAGTTCCTTTATTCCGACATATTAAAATGCAGATACGAATTAATGTTTGTTATGGCTCCACAATCACATTAGCCATCATTTCCTAGAATTAGGTATTCATTCTCTAAATGGATTCTCTTCTCTATTATTAAAGATTTAGTTGGGATTCTTCACTGTTTTACTTTACTTTCCACAGCATTTACAGAGTTCTGCATTCTGACTGCTTTTACTTAATATTACAAGCACTCGTGTGGAGGGGCGCCTGGGTGGCTCAGCCAGTTAAGTGTCCAACTCTTGGTTTCGGTGCAGGTCATGATCTCATGGTTCATGAGTTTGAGCCCGATGTTAGGCTCCGCACTGTCAGTGCAAAGCCTGCTTGGGATTCTCTGTCTTCCTCTTTCTGCCCCTTCCCTGCTCATGCCCTCTCTCACTCTCTATAAAATAAACATTTAAAAAAAAGTACTAATGTGGAATTTACATTTGGTCATAAGTGAACTTCCTTTCATAAGTGAACAAGTTCCAGATATTTATTTCCATAGACATATACACATGCACATGGAAATACACACATAAAAGGGGGATAGCAGGAAGAAAACCATTTACAGATAATCCTTTCAATTGGGAACTTCTTTTTAGGTATCATAAACATGAACTTCTACATTTCAGTCAAGAACAGGGAGGATGATTTCCTCAAATGCACCAAGTAAGTGGAAATTTCTCCACAATGTGTTTATTGCATTATAGGAGCTGAAAGGAAGATGAGGGAAATATAAGTATATGAAAACACTATCAAAATCTCCCATACTGCTGCTTCACTGATTATATCTATCCATTTTCCATTGCCCATGGTATTTCTCATCCTCTCTGCTATGATAAAAATAGATTGCATTGGCCATGTTGTTAGTCTTGTTCCTGCCTTCATTTAACATACTGAAAGAACAAATTGGTTTAGTAGAATGACTTTTCTTATGAATCATCCTTTCCATCATTTATAGTTACCTTCTAGAAGTCTTGTGTTTCTTGCATGGCAAAATTAGAGATGGGTACGTACTTCATAAATTTGCCTTTTTAGTGAGATCTTTCCTGCTCAATCTATTTTAAAAAGTAAGCCCACCCACCAGCACTGACCAGAATAATTTTCCTTTTGCTTTGTTTTACTTACTAGTGCTTATCACCATCTGACATTCTATACATTTACCTATTTTTTAGACCATCTTTTTCTCTCATCAGTACAACATGAGCTCCACATGGTCAGGGATTCATTTCTGTTATCTCTACTGATGTAATCTTAGCATCTAGGTTTATACATGGGGCACATTTTATTTAACAAACATGTCAAATGACTGAACTACAAGTCATTGGAGTAGAGTAATAGAAGAAAAGAGAAACACTGTCATCAGAGAAACAATCCACATATTTGTATTTCAAACATCTTGCAACTAAACTCTTATACATTTGCTTCTTCTTAGTGCCAGTGATAGATGGTTGGCCTTATGACAAATCCACTTGCTTATAAAACTGCACTGATAATTTTATATATTCTGTGTGATTTTCATACTTAAGAAAAACTATGCAGACTTATAGCTATTTTTATAGTTTTATTATAATAATTTGCAATTATTTTCATTATACATTTATATGTAATAAATTATATGCACTGTACTTATAAATTATTTATTAATAATAGTCATTATTAAAATAATGAATTATCTCCCCTGTATCCTTACTAAAAGTAATGGGAGCATAGAAAGAATTCTAGAGGCCTTTATCTGCAAATGTAGAAGCTTATATACTCTGAAGTGAAGAATGTGATATAATGGTATACACCCTACTGAGTTCCCATGAGAAATGCTCTTGATAATCCTGTTCTGAAGTGCTTTGCAGATACGTTCCTGTGCATTTGCCCAACTCTACAAAAAAACAAGATGCTGAAGCACAGTGGGTACAGTAAACATTTGAAGGCCACTGACAGACTATAGTCAAAAAAAAAAAGGAGATAAAAATCTTCACCTGTTAATAATAAAGAAATATAGTATATTGTTCTATAGGATATTTTAGGGTTTTGTATTTGTTTGTTTTTTATTGTTTTCGGAAAAGTATGGAGCTCTCTGGTTAATTTGGAGCAAGATACCCAAATATGGTTAATTTCATAGCAGGAAAATATCTATCAAATTCATCCTCTCACACCATATGGTTTTTAGATGGTTTTTAAGCAGAAAGTTATCATGAGGACAATGAAATAAAATGTAGCATATGGACTGGATAAACAATCTTAACAGGCAGACATTACAAAGTAAAGAAAGCCTTTCCTGCTCAAGTTGGCACACAGATTTTCTTTCTCCCATCTCACAATCTCCCACTGCCAGAGGTTTAAAAATAACTCACGTTTTTATGGTTCACACACTTCATGAGGACTAGCTCCCGGTAAGCTCTCTTGGCATGCGTTTGGTTCTGAAAGGGTCTGCTGAGCTTCTTAATGGCCACATTTCTGTCAAGAACGGCATCATACGCAGCACTGCAGAAACCCAAGAGCAATCCAGAATTAGGAACAAAGAAGCCCATAAAATTCCTGTCTACGGATATGGGTAAAGGATATGGATAAAGAAAATACTATCCTGGAATCCTACTCAGATATCTTCTCTTCAGGTCACATGCCAATCAGGCTGTAAATAAAGACCTAGGAGTGGGGTGCTTGGGTGGCTCAGTTGGTTGAGTGTCCGACTTCGGATCAGGTCATGATCTTGAGGTTCAGGAGTTTGAGCCCACCGTCGGGCTCTGTGCCGACAGCCCAGAGCCTGCTTTGATTTTGTGTCTCCCTCTCTTTTTGTCCCTTCCCCGCTCACGCTCTGTCTCTCTCTCCCTCAAAAATATAAATAAACATAAAAAAATTTTTTAATAAAAAAAAGTAAAGATCTAGAAGTGACTAGTATCAAACCATTCTACTTACTAAGAAAAGTAAAAAAGGACAGTATCTTGCCCACTCACCCCAGAAAGAAACCCAGCATAAAATTGCCTCCTTGATTGGGAGACAAAACAAAAGTGCTCCACTCTCCCACCAGCCATGTGAATGTGGCAAGTCATTTCATCTCTCTTGGCTTGAATTTCTCATTTAATAACATGTGATATTTAGGTTTTCTCTAGCTATAAAACTCCACTGTTATTTGGTTATTTTAAGAGAACATTATTCTTTCCAGTTTTTAAGGTATGACATTCATTGCCATGAATGCACAGGTTGGTTGGTGCTCAAGTGTACCCATTAACAATAACAAAGCTGAAAATAAGGAATCCAGTAGGAGGGTTTTTAGAGCATAAATAACTGCATTTCAATATGAAGACAGAAATGGATGCTACTAGCATTTGAAGCTTTCAAACTATTTGAGAATGAAAATCTACTATGCTTTGAAGGCAATCAATTTTTAGTGCTTTTTCTCTCATAGTAAAGAATATACGGATCTGGAGATCAAATAAGGAAGTGAATATCTTCTTGGTATTTACCTAATGACTCACACACAAAATCGTTTTTTGTTTGTTTGTTCATTTTTGTTTTACCCCCATCCCTGCAGCTTCAGATTGTGCTGGATTTTGTCTTAGTTGCCAGAAAGGAATGCAGCAATCAGTGTCCCCTACCATTGATCTGTTGAATTGGAAGTGGTATTAACCATTCAGTATTCATGCCACTAAACTAAAAGATAAAGAAAGGGGGTGGGGTGCCTGGGTGTCTCAGCTGGTTAAGCATCTGACTTTCGCTCAGGTCATGATTTCACAGTTTGTGGGTTCAAGTCCTGCACTGGGCTCTCTGCCGTCAGCACAGAGGCCGCTTCAGATCCTCTGTCCCCCTCTCTCTCTCTGACCGTCCCAAAAAAAGATAAAGAAAGGGGTTACTGTATTGTAAGATAATGATAGATTAGTGGGATAAGGTTCGACAAGATCTTAGAAGTCATCTGGTCCCTGACTCCATTTAATTATTCCATTTAATACTATTCTTCTCCAAAATATCTCCATCAAAAGTTTGACCAGTCTCAGGGCACCTGGGTGGTTAAGTTGATTAAGCATCTGACTTCAGCTCAGGTCATGATCTCACAGTGCATGGGTTTGTGCCCCGCATCAGGCTCTGTGCTGACAGCTCAGAGCCTGGGTCCTGCTTCGGATTCTGTGTCTCCCCTCTCTCTCTCTGCCCCTCCCCTGCTCACACTCTCTCTCAAAAATAAACATTAAAAATATTTTTTTTTTAAGTTTGAGCAATCTCTGCTTGAGCATCTCCAGAAACATGGACCCCTTTAATATCAAGGCAGCTTTGAGAGTTGGAAATGTCACCATTCTAATAAGCATAGTTTTATCTCTGTGGTTCATATTGACCACTCTCAGCTCTGAATGCTGGGGTAACTCTCAAAATAAAATACAGTATTCTCTTTTCTATTATGGTAGGTCCATAATATTTGAAATCCATTAAAGGCCTGGGCATGATCTTTGACCTATAGCTATAAGTTTTTCTTATTTTTCCCCTAAGTTTTTTTCTTTCTCAAGTTAACTATCACCAGTGTCCTACCACCATTTGTCAGAATGTCATTTCAGGTCCTATCACCATCTGGCCAGTTTCCTCTGAATATACTCCAGTGTGTTGATATCTGAAAATGTGGATCCTGAACTAAATAAACATTGCTAATCCAGGCATGGAGTGTCAGCGAAGATTACGGTAGGGCTATCAATTCCTTCATTCATTTACTAGCTCATTCATTCTGTTGACACAGTTAATATAACTAAGTCTCCCTTGGCTTCTTTGATAACTATGTCACACACTATTGACTCACAGTGAGCATGTTAATTAAAAATGTTGTCTTTTTAAAAACCTGTGCTGCTTTTCACCTCTTCATGTTAGCACTGATACTTCTGTTCTTGTGTTTGTTCTCATTAGCCTACCGAGAGCAGCACAGGTAAAGGAAAGAGTCAAATGGGCCTACATCTTCTAAGCAGTACCAAAGAACAAAAGTGAATTCAGAGGAAGAAAACTTGTTTTCTGAAGTTAAGAAATTGTATCAGCAGGAAACTGATCAAAACAATCACCTTAAAGAGAAAGAATACATTTTAGTCCAAAACAACTTAGCTGAAGTCATTAAATTATCTTAAAAAAGAACAGCAATCAGTCATGCATTCCTAGAAAGAAAAATCAGGAGGCAAATTCTGGCATTGTCTGGTCAAATAGGAAAGTGTCTTTCCAGGTAGTTCCAGGCATCCAATCAGCCAGGCAGACGTTTACAACTGTATTGATTGTCAGAGACTATGGGCAGTTAGCATTCAGATCAACATCACTTTATACTGATTCTATCTTCTTGCGGTCAACATTCTGCTCATCATGCTCCCCTTTGGATCTTTGCATACAGAATATTGCCTATATCTGGTCAGCTTGACTGGCCAATGCAGTTTTACTATTGCATTTCTCATAGTTTAGTACATCGGCCTCTGGTTTTTTATATAAGCCTTTAGTGAAGGCTGGTCACTGTGAGTCTGAGTCCCTGAGATACTGACCAGATCCTGCAGGACAGTGGGCCAGCCTCCAACTTCACGGGGAATGGCTGAGAAAATGCCATCCTCTGGGGCTCTTGGCAGGTTCTGGCCAGTTTCTGCCAGAAATGTTGTGGTTCTCTCCCTCCCTGTGGTACCTCTTCCTTAAAGTTATTTTAGGGATGAATCTCAGCACTGTTGTTTACTAGATGTGGAGCTATGGGCAAGTCACTTACACTTTCCAGCATTAGTTTCCTCACATTTGAAATGGAGATAACAACCTGACAAGATAATTGTAAGGAGTAAGTGAGATAATAATGCAGCTATAGTGCCTCACCTAGAGTAAGCACTAAATAAATAATGACTATTACTATTTTTAAAATAGTTCTTGTTGGAGTCATTGTGTAAGTCAGGGCAGGATAAAATATTAATTCCTATGGCATGTGCTACAACCTGACATGTATCTACTAATCATCAGTTTTTAATCTTTCTACTAATTACACATCCATTCACCTATACCACTATCTTGGCCACATTTCATAAGTTTGTCTGGTGATATAAAAGTTAAGGGCAAAAGCCTTCTTAAAATCGAGATACATTATAGCCATGTAGTTCTATTACTTTCCATTTTAATAGGTTATTCAGTATGATTTGCTTTGAACGGACCCTTTATTCCCAGGGATTGCTACATCCTTTCTTAATAGCTCACAGGGTGTCTTTTGTAACCAATACTAAGACTAATGTCAAGCTCAGCAGATGTCTCATAATCTCTTTCTTTCCATTAAAGAAATTGGAGTGCTTGCCTGTTTACAGTTATATTGAATACTGTGCTTTGGGCTCACTGAATTTCCATTCGCCACCTTGCATCATGTCTTCTTGTACAGAAGGGACTTGGAAGTTAAATGTACAATTCCCAGATACTCTGCAGTTAGTGGTCTGGACTCCAGTAAGGTCCTGCCACACAGATACAGCTAGGAGAGATTTGTGAGGCGAAAGGGAGGGTGGTCATCCTCTAACATTTCTGGGTTGGCAAGCAAGGCCTCATGGAGATATGAAATTTTCTTCTGTAGCAGTGACTCATTCCCCAGATTTCTGGGTGAGAGAAGGGGTTGAAGCAAAGGCAACAGTGGCCTCCAGGTTGCAGGCCCCTGTCACCAGCATCATGGGGTAGCGACAACAGCAGTATTAAGTACACAGTTTCAGCTCTCTGATTCCTAAATCTCAGTTACAACCATGTATTCTGGAAGCTCAGTGGTTCTAGGACACTCTCAGAGGTAAGAGCTCCCCTTGTGATTCAGCTCTCCGGTGTCTGGGAGTCATTCCAAGAAACCCAGACTAGAGCTCACTTCTCCAGGCCTTCCAATGATTTTGCAAGCACCCAATTTACCGTATTAAATCTTTGCCTACTTTAAATGTTTCTGTCTCCTGCCATGAAGCCCAGATGACACTCAAGTCTTTCCCATCTTCTATAATTCCTCAGTGATTACTGGCAGCTGTTTAGCAAATACATCTGCAAAATTGGCATCACTGGTGCTGTATAATCACAACTTAATGTCTGAAAGTTTTCCATTACTGTTTAGTCATCTTTTTTTTTTTTTTAAAGAGTCTTGGTCTACAGCACCTTACTTTTTCTCTTTCAGTATTTTCTTTCTTTTATCTTCATGCAGATAAGGGATAAATCTTTGTGAAGATTTTCCAGCAACTTCCAGCAACTTTCCAACAATTTTGCTAAAAACTTACCAGAATTTCTTGACACAAGGTACTAACTCACCTCCACTTAAACCAGGTTTGTTTATAAAAGAAAGACGTAGCCTTTTGTTATACTCCTGTCATTTAATCCAGTTTTATGATGCTATAAAGTTAAGTTTACTTCCTTGAATGTATTTATATAACCATACACACAAAGACATACACATGTGCACACACACCTCTCTGTAGGCAACCATTATTCTCTATGTATTTATCATAGGTTTTTTTTTCTTCTGGAAACCTCTTGCACATATATTCTTTTTCCTAAATAATAACCATTGATTCAATAATCTTTCTTATTCCCTTTCCCTTTCACATTTAAAATGTTCTTGATCATATAAATGTTTATGGGTAAAAAAACATCTCTAGGCCTTATGAGAATATTATGTCTTAAAAGCAACAACAACAGCAACAACAACAACACAGCTTTAAAAACCTTATCATGGCCGCATCTTAAACATCTTAAGCTATAGCCCAGCAGCCCAAATTCCATCCTGGGAGAAATTGTCCCCTTCATCACTCTTTTCTCACTTTCCCACATTCTCATCTGACCTTTCCAAAGGCCTGGACTTTAGTTGAAAGCTACTAAAAACTTTCTTTCCAGTGCCCCCAAATATCCCACTTTGGTACCCCAAATTCCAGTCCGTAGAGATGCTATTGAGACACTGATTCCACCCTGGAGAACCACGTTGGGGAAGCTGCCAAACCCTGCCTCAGGCTTTCACAATCATTCCTCCTCCTGCCAGGAATGCTCTTCTCACATCCTCACTTACCCAATTCCATCTTGTGATTCAGGTTTCAGCCCAAATATTATCTCCTCAGTACAAGCCTTCCCTAATCATCCCATCAAGAGTCAACAGTTGATTTTTTTGATTACCTGATTTTGTCATTTGAATTGCTTGGCTGTAGCAGTTTCCTTATATTTTGTCAGGGAAGCTTTTGATTGCAAGCAATAGAATTTTAACTAACAGTGACTTAAGTAATGAAAATGTTAATGATATTACATAATGGAAAATCCAGAATTAGGCATATGCAGCTTTCAGGGATAAATTACAACTCTTTGGGGCCCTAGACACTTTTGACTTTTGATTTTCTGCAAATTGGTTCTCAGCACATCAGGTGGGGGTGGGGGGAAGCCAAGGATAGAACTTCATTAGTGCATCAAAGGGAAGGATAGGTGTTGTGCTGCATTGCTAAGATTCCCCTTTTATTATCCTAGCTGCTGGAAGTGCTGCTCACAGATGGTCCCTCAGCTCTTAACCCCCTTTGGGTAGAATTTCAGCCAAAAAGATCTGCTTCACCAAAGTCTATGCTTTCTTCATGGGCAGCCTTCACTCAATAACTGATGAACCTGGGATTATAAAAGCCTGGCCACCTCATCCCAGTTCAGGACAGCTGGTAAGGCTCACTCCATCTTCAGAACTCCCAGTAGGGTCAGCTGAGGCTTCCACTGAGAATGCATTGCAGCAAGTAGGGACCAGCAAGGGGCTCAGAAGCCCCTGCCTCAAAGACAGCATCAAAAGTAGCCACTAGTCTAAACACTATAAACTGAAACAGTGCTTAGCAGCCCTTCGGTGAACTAGTGACAAGGGACATTTCACAAAGACCGACTACCTTGATGAAGAATATGGGACCAACTAAACAAACTCACCACCACCAAAAATTAGATGAACCTAAAGAAGATGGCTGTCCTAGATGGCTGCCTGATTTCCATTTCTTGGAAATCGAGATGGGATGATGGCATTGGAGAAGAAACTGAAGGCCCCCAGAGAAGAACTGCTTCATCTCAGAGAGATGGGGTTATAAGGCACAGGCAGGCACTGCCTCTCTTTTTCTCATTTTATCTTTCTGATAAGTTTTCTCATGCCCACCCTGATGCCCTTCATGACCATTGAGTGAATGAACCACCCATGTATGTTCAAACCCATGTTTGAACCTACAAAATCCACAAAGCTGCCAGCCTGCCATTTGATAGGGTAAGCTGGAAACTTGGAAATTTAGAGTTTGGCTTGATATGAAATATGTGATGGTCCAGAGGCTGGTCAACCTGCTATAAAGCATAGGGAGAGCACATAGAGAGTCGTCAGAATATCCTTGGTATGCTGACTTTGCCATTTGTGTAGCATAAAGCTATATTTACGTATTTAGTATTTAGTAAACCTTAACTTTTCAATAAACACTTTTGACAAAAATAAAAAAAATGAGACCACATATTTAATTAAAATACTATATACTGAATTAGACTTCTTGTGTTTTCTCAGGTACAACCAAATGAAAACCAGAAAATAATCCTCCTAAAGGAACATCAGTATCTATTTCAAAGTCAGTAACTATTTCAAGAAGACTGTGCCCAAACACAGTGATTTAACACATGCACCTGCAAAAGATGCTTTTACAGATTACTCTTGAAACATGACTTTTCACTTAGGTCAAATGGTTCCTTTTCTAAATTAATCCTTTCATTTTCAGTTCCAAGGTGCTTGGTTTGGTTTGATTTGCGGGGCGGGGGGGTGGGGGTGATATGTACAAAAAGTTATGCAAAGCTGTTAATGTGTTCTATTGGCAAAAAAATAATTTTGTAAGCATTTAAACTTTTATATCATGTTACCAAATGCTTCAAATATAAAATAAGTATATTTAATAATAGTTTGATTTTCTATCCAATGACTCAAAGCTTAGAAATTCAAAATGAAACCCTGACAATAGGATGAAAACTTATAATTTTAGTTAAAAATGACATTGAAGACCTATCAGTTATTTTTTTCAATAACACAAATACAAATTATTTTGGAGAATATTGTCATACTAAAAACAATGTTCTGACCAAATTAAAAAAATCTATGGAGTAGAAATGGATTTGAATTGGTTGTGATACAAATGTAATGAATATTGGGTCCAAATAATTTGCAATATTCTACAAATCAAAATATAACTTACATATACCTTACACTTATATGTCAATTACATATTAATAAAAAACAGAATATATAGGCACCAAAATTTGTAAATATTTTTATACATACTTGGTGAGAATCACTTTATTACAAAATTTTGGAGACAAAACTGATGTTGAATAAAAAAAATCAAGTTGTTTCAGCAAGTCAATCAGCATTTTCCTGGAAGCCTTCATCATTCTGGTTGATGAACAACTATGTAAATAAGTCTTAAATTTTGGATCCTTTTTTTTTTTTTTTTTGCCCTCAAAACATTTGGAAATCTTTAATCGTGGTATTTAGTAAATGGGGCATCCCAATATTTCAGCTTTTGAAATTCTTAGGGGATAGCAGAATAGCTCTAAACAAAAATTGCAAATAAAAGCACACTGAAATGCACTGGAAGGAACTGAAACAAGAAGGGAACTAAGAAATCAAATCCAGAAAATGAGTTCTCAAAGAGAGGACAACATTTAATTTTGAAAATCCACAAATATGATTTAGAATATCTTAGTTTGTAAAAAAAATAATAATAATCTTTTGATAGAGTTCATAATTTTAGGAAGCATTCATATGATACATAGGATTTGAAGGTGTTCCTAATTTGGGGATATTCTGATTATAAGTGCCTATAATTTTTCAGCATCTAAATGTGACAAACCATTAAAAAGACCCTAAGTAGGGGCAACCTATTTGACAAGTTCCATCTTACACAATTATTTGTTAGCAAAGGAACTCTAAACGAAAGGGGGAAACAGAACTTTCATGAAAAAACTTGGGCTGAAACACTCCTATATTAAAATACAAAAATAAAATAGAATTGATAATATTTTCAACTTAGTAGAATTTGTTCTTACCAGGTACCTAAGACCTTCTGGGAGTATTTTACAGATAAAAATATTGTGATCTATATTGAAGGTGCCAAGATTTCAAATTTAGCAACCACAACATACAATTTTGAAGATTTCCAGAAATTTAACAAAAGGTTAAAAATAATACAATCACATTAAGAAAAATGTCTTCTTCAGAAAATATCAACGAAACTGTACTATAGACAGGGCTAGGAAGTTTTGGTTGATTAAAATACATCAGTGTATATCCAGAATAATTATTCTTCTCATGTTATATTTTTGATATGTAGGTAACCAATATAAATCAATTTTTAAATCTTATTTGTATTTTTAGTTTATTTCTTAAGAATTAGTTAATTTTTTTTTTTAATTTTTTTTCAACGTTTTTTTTATTTATTTTTGGGACAGAGAGAGACAGAGCATGAACGGGGGAGGGGCAGAGAGAGAGGGAGACACAGAATCGGAAACAGGCTCCAGGCTCCGAGCCATCAGCCCAGAGCCTGACGCGGGGCTCGAACTCACGGACCGCGAGATCGTGACCTGGCTGAAGTCGGACGCTTAACCGACTGCGCCACCCAGGCGCCCCAAGAATTAGTTAATTTAAAACAAATTTTAAGGGCACTATTTTTACATCCATCAATGTATTTGAATGTGTCCTTTCACTATCAAAATTTTCCCAACTTAGACATAAATGATAAGGTCCCTGTCGCTCATGACCACTGGGGTCCTGGTTGAAGAGGCTTTTGTATGTCACTCCCTACAAGATGCAAGAGGCAGAAGCAAGGAACTGCTCTTCCAGAATTACTGCTACATTCCCATTTTTAGTCATTTCCTGGCAATAAAATTTGAAGTATGGTTTATATCTGGTAGTTTTATTATAACAAGATTTGCCTTAAAAATCTGCATAGTAACCTAGGTTAAGTTTCAAAACTTGGATGATGTCAGACTTAGCCAAGGAGTGGAAGCTAATTGAATGCATCATCTTTTTTTGTGCAAGCAACTCAAACTCTGGAACAGTTGACTCTCAAATTGGCCTGTGATAAGAATGTGCTATGTTTAAAATTAACAAACTAGAGACAGTAAGATGTTCCTTTGGCTCAGAAGTTGGGACTATCGATTGCCACCTGAAAAATTGATCAGACCCGTTAGGGGACTCACAGGAATCATAAATGGTTCCTGCACATAGGACATATGATAGAAATAAACATTGCCCAACCTATGGGCCCACTCTCTCTTCTTCCAAGCCTACCCAGCACAGTATTTCTGGTTACAATCATGACTGCTCTCCACTAGCCTGACAACTGGAGTAGCACTGCTCACTATGAATGGCCCCCAACACCTACCAACACATCCATGTAGAATTTATATTGGCTATTGTTTATGCCCCTGGACTTCTTTATACATTTATCTTCTCTTTATTCACTTCTCCTACTCTGATATTTGGGCTGATATTTATGAAACGGAGTTCTAGCTCTACAGCAGTTTGTTTGTAGCATCATTATAGGAGACTTATTACACATCGCCTTTTATTGCATCATTTTCTATCCTCAGAGTTGCGCTCCTTAATGGCCAAAATCCTGAAGGATTTAGCTCTGTATTCCCTATATGCTTTATGTATGAAATTATATTTGCTACTTTAAATGTTTATTTCCAAAGCTTTAAATATGTTAATAAAAGGACATTATATATGCTAAAGGGCAAAATTTTAAATAAACTAAGCACCATATTTTTTAAGTGGCTCTGTTACACAGAATGCCAAAATATTATCTCCAGCTACGATGTCTTTATGAAGGCTCCTGATTCACACATATAACTGTCTACTGAACACCTCTAATTGGATGTCTCAGAAATATCTGAAAATTAGTACGCCCAAAACTGAACAAGCTTTTGTTTTCTCTCTTAACCTTAAATTGTCCCCCTCCAATCTTTCCCTTAAACACCCATTTGTTCAAATGTACAAGTCATCTGAATTTTTCTCTTCTCATCTCTTCCCCATATCCAGTTCATGAATAAGTCTTTGTATTTACCTCCAATGTAGATTTTCAAACTGATCCACTTAACTCAAACTCCATTTCCATTACCATGTGTCACATTGTACTATAGAGACTGACTCTTAAGTGATCTCCTTGCACTGATTCTTGCTTCTCTAAACCTATACCTGACCATTCTCACAGTCTTAATATATTTAAATTGGGCTATCCCTGCCCACATTATTTTATGTCTGAGAATCCTGCTTATTTTTAGCACTTATCAAGAAAATATTTTGAGTAGCACAGCCTTAATAAAATAAAAGAATCTCATACGTTGTTATGAAAATTATGTTAGCTTAACAACAGCAAACCTGTCCCACTGCTTGATTTCAAGCATGAGGGCAGGAGCACATGAATCTTCGTCACCATTTTCTCCCAGTTTTATTGAGATATAATTGACATACAACATGATATTAGTTTAAAATGAACAATACAATTATTTGATAAATATATATATTGCAAAATGATTACCACAATCTTAGTTAACACCCATCACCTCATATAGTTACAACTTTTTTTTCTTGTGACGAGAGCTTTTAAGATCTTTTCTCTTAAGAACATTCAAATACACAATACAGTATTGTTGGCCAAAGTCACCATGCTGTGTGTTGCGTCCCCCAAATTTATGTCTCTTAGAACTGGAAATCTATATCTTTTAACCACCTTTACCCACCCCCGTCCTCACCCCATCTCTGGCAAACCCCAATATGTTTCTATATCCATGTTTCTTCTCTTTAGATTTCATATATAAGTGTGATCATATATTATTTATCTTTCTCTTTCTGATTTATTTCACTTAGTATAATGTCCTCAAGGTCTATCCATGTTGTCACAAATGGCAGAACTTTTTTATTGTTGAATAATATTCCACATTTGTATATATATCCACATTTTATTTATTCATTCATCTGTAAACAGACACTTAGGTTATTTCTATGTCTTGGTGATTGTAAATAATGCTGTAATAAGAGTGTTTTTCACCTTTGCACTAAGAGTATGGTATGGTGTCTTGCATATATTTAACACTAAATAAGTATTTGTTAAACAAGTAAACTGACGATTGAAGTACTCCCAGTGGTAGAGCAGAGTGAATTTATAGGTCTCAAATTTCTACAAACATGAGTTGAATAGCTATTAAATATTTTTGAAGTCATATACATCATCTTTAAAATTCATGTAAAATGTATATTTTAATCCCATATATATCCATGTTTATTTTAATGTAAAATTTCATTTCCCCATCAACACATCAGTCTTCACATGAAATTTCAGTTCCAGGATGACCTGCCTTGTTTATCATGGAGCTCTGAGTATTCCTGACTATTGTACCCACACCCCTCCCTGGCTAGCCCCCACCCCGAAGCACAAAACCCCCGGTGTGAAAAATGGGAGATTAACAAATGAGCTGTTGTCTTTTTACCAAAATTTTATTGCACTTTGTATAAACAATATTTTTACTGTACCTTTTCCTACCAGTAAATGTTTTTGGAAAATCAAATATTTTGCCAGATTTGCTTCAGCAAAGATCAACTAGAATCATGCTCACATTGGTAGCTATTGAAATGAAATCTAGGGAAACCCCAAATGGAAAGACTTGATGTAATTATTGACTCTGGGTCACAAAAACAAACAAACAAACAAACAGAAAGAAAACCCACTATGCAAAGTCCATTTTGATTTTATTGTAGTGTTATTGAAGTAATCCTAGAATTTGGGATTGGGTTTCTTCCAGTAAGAAGTTTTATTATTTATGTAGCAAAAGATGTCATTAACTTAGGCTGGAAAAACTTTGGGCATCTAAATTTTATGTATGCAATAATATTGTAAGATAGGTACTTATTATCCCCAGTGTTCAGGTGACAAAACTAAAGCTTAATAATAACAACCAACATTTATTAGTTCTAAGAACCTTATCTCCCACTCATTTGCTTCTAAAGCTCCTAACACTCTACATATGTGAACTCTTTTGAGCCTCAGTAACACATATAAGTGTTATTATATTATTATAGCTATATTTACTATTCTTGCAACATTTCCAC
Source organism: Panthera uncia (assembly GCF_023721935.1). Classification (NCBI taxonomy): domain Eukaryota; kingdom Metazoa; phylum Chordata; class Mammalia; order Carnivora; family Felidae; genus Panthera; species Panthera uncia. The sequence goes on from NW_026057904.1 coordinate 48,030, forward strand.
TATTTTGAAATTATTTCAAAATAAAAGGTTAAAGATTTTTATTATAAATAAATAGAAAAACACACATTTGAAAAATTAAAATGTAACGGATATTATATGACTGTGACAATGTGAGATCTCTTGATTTTCCTTCAGTTTTTCTGTAAATTATTAGAATTTTCTATATTTCCTTTCTTATCTCTATTATCAATAAAAATTGCACATATTTGCAAAATATTTCCTTAAGATTACAGACTTTCTGATTCTAATTTATCGTTCATTCATTCATACATTTGATCAATAAATAGTTAAATACTATTTATTTTGATAACTGAGAGAGTTGATAATAGAGAAGTCACTTCATAACTACAATTGGCATTTATTTTCTGGGCAGATATTAACATTGCTTTGCTGTATTTTTATAGAAATTTGGTGAACTAGTAGAGCTAAGAAAACTGAGGTACAGAATGGTTAAATGACTTGCTCACAAAAAAAAATAGCACATGAGAGATTTGGGGGCACAGTTCCCTCCTATTGAAGTTTTACCCTTTGTGTTTATAAAAGAAAAAAAATTTAGCTTCCGAGAAATACTAAAAACTAAAAGCATAGGAAAATCACAAAACTGGTTTTTATAAAACGAGTTTCTATGATAAACATGTGGTAAAACCAGATAAATGGCCAGTAAATTCTGTCAGTATTAGTTGTTCTTTGTTTTAAACAAACATGAAGATTGTTCAGACAAGTTTTGGTCTACACAGCATTCTTCTCATATAGCCTATATCCCTGAGAATTTGACACACTGATAGGAAACAAGCAATTTGAGACTACGCAATGGGATTCCTTTGCCCAGCTATCAAAAAGTACCACACCAATCAAATACGAGTATTGATTCATGCCCACTTCTTGTACTCTCCACCTTCTTCCTGTTGGTTGGTGTCATTAACAACCTGTTTACTGACCCCAAATGGATTTCCTGACCAGCTGGTTTTAACAGCCCTCCCACTACATCCTGCTTTTGTGCTTTTATGTGTGCACAGTTAGGGACAGGAGGCCCCCAACATTCATAAGAACCAAAATGGAAAAGATAGTTATTTATGTACTGTTTTGTGATGCAGCCCAAGTTTAGGGAAAGGTCAGAATGTACAAGATTCATTTAAAAATAAAATTCTCTTGTCACAAAGTTTCTTCCTGTGTCATTGGTAAAAATGAAAGCATTGTATTTGTATGTTTACATGTGCTTGTGTGTATACATATGCACGTGCACGTGCACATATGTATTTTTATTAATCATCTTATTCTGGGACACCAGAATTATTATGTGAGATCACTTGAACACTTAAATTCTGTGTCCTGGGATTGTAAAAATAATACTTCTCTTTGTCTTTTCACTAGGCACTATAGGGAAATGGAATTCTACTGTGTGTTTCTTTTTAATTTGAATACTCATTTTTGAAACTGAATTTCATTTAAAACTGTTGTGTGGTTTACTTGCTCAATAAAAATTTACTGATATTTTACCATGTCTCTATTTTTACTTATTGGATATTTTTATTGGGGTAAGTTAAAAGACAACACAGAAGACGGTTGAATTTAAATGTTAATAAATCATGTCACATTTTACAAAATTAAGCAAAAACTTGCTAATATTTATTGTGATAGACAAAAAAAAGTTACAAGTTAAGCTTCTTGTACAGTACTCAAAGAACTGTAACATATTGGGGAATACTAAATAGGGGAATAAAATACAAACTAAATATATTGGGTCAAAAAAAAGATAGGAAATACTAGAAGCTAATGGATCTAATTTTAAGGAAATATGGAGGATGGCAAAGAGGATAATTGCTGGAGGTGATAAAATGGAGAGGTATCTAATTACAAGCATGGGTTACTTTATATAGGATTAAATACTGTGCGTAGCATCAGCAGGGAAAGTCGGTTAACTGAGTCCAGATGACAGTATATAGTAGCTATGGTGGTAGGGGCACCTTGTGAAAGTTCATTTTGTTGGCTTTTAGTTTTTCAGTGAAATAGGAAGCAAGATCATCAGCTCAGTGACAGGATGGGGTGGGGAAAATATTTAGAGTTTTAAGGAAAGAGTGAAGTGATAATATTGTCACCTAAAATAGAAACATAAATGGACTAGAAATCCTAAACAGTAACAAAACTCACTCAATCTTGCTAGTCTTGAAATTAGGTATGAATAGTCAACACAACTGAGTGCATTTCTCCAACCATATTCATCTATCTTAGGGTTGAGGAGTTAGATTGAACCAGCATTTGAAATTTGCCAGAAAGGAAGAGAGAAGAGAATTGATAGTTTATACAGGGGATACAGTGTAATATGAGGCACAACATCTAAACTGCGTAAAAAGGAAAATGAGTACATGAGTGTGATCAGGAACAGAGAAACAATGGCATTTTGCTAATTGTAGGTTTTTGTGGGATTAAAGAATTATTGAAAATAAGGCACTAATATCAAATCAAATGCATTGCTCCTTCTAGAAACAAAAATTTTAGGTGAGATAGTTTAGCTTCATTTAATAATTGAAAACACATACAAACAAGATCTGGTTGTTTTGATTATCTAGTGAACAGGCATACAAGAAGTTTGAGTCAAGAAGAAATAGAGAAAATAATAAACATAAAGAATTATCACTGCAGAATGTGGTATTGAATTTGAGGATTTAAAAAACCAAACTGCATGTCAAGGCTAATATATCAGTTTTAAAAGGCACAGGTAGGGAAATACCTACTTAGCTAGGATTTTATCTTGGCATCTGTACTAGTTGCTATATTTTTAAAATGGGAACTATAATTTTTCCCCAGTCTACATCATAAATTATACCTTTATTGCAGTTTCAAGGTAGAAAATGAGGAGGGGAAAAAAAAGAGGCTTCACGAGTTTATGGTCGAATTACTGGCAGCCTGTTGTGCCAAAAATGCAATTAGTCAGTTGTTTCAGCATAAATCCTATCTATAGGTCAGTAACAAATATAAAATGTTAATGTTAAAAAGTGTTCTACTTGCCACTAAATATTTTTAAATCCTGTTATTTATGAGACAATGTAAATCCCATTTTACATGAATGCTGACATAGACTCTCAAAATACCACATTTAAATTATGAAATAAGACTTTGAAATACTAACTTGGAAAACACAGCCAACAATATTTGATAAGAGCAATGAAATGAATTGAAATGTACCAGATAAGAAGGGATTATCAAATATGAACTCAATGGAATACCAACCTAAACCCAACTCCAATGTTCACCTCACTTTTGTTCTACCTCTAGTGAGAAGATAAGATAGTACTCTAATCCATACATGTCTCACATAATGAGGTAATAAGCAATTTATATAATCCTTCATACTCAGATAAAATTTAAAGATAATTCTTCCATAATTTTCTTGCTGATGCATATTAAGTTAAAATATTGAATAGTATAACAGTTATTCTTGTAAACGTTTTATATTGCCCTTTGTTGAAAACTCAAATAGAATGTATTTTCTTGTATTAGAAAATACATCTAACCAAATACATTTATCTTGTTGAAGATTCACAGCTAATATGAATTTTGAAACTATATAGATAGACTGTGGTAGTGATCATAAATGCATTTTCAGCAACATGGATGGAACTGGAGGGTATTATGCTAAGTGAAGTAAGTCAGTCAGAGAAAGACAGATATCATATGTTTTCACTCATATGTGAATCTTGAGAAGACCATGGGGGAAGGGAAGGGGAAAAAGTGAGTTACAGAGAGGGAGGGAGGCAAAACATAAGAGACTCTTAAATACAGAGAACAAACTGAGGGTTGAAGGGGGAGTGGGGGAGTGGGAGAGAGGGGAAAATGAGTGATGGACATTCAGGAGGGCACTTGTTGGGATAAGCACTGGGTGTTGTGTGTAAGCAATGAACCACGGGAATCTACCCCCAAAACCAAGAGCACACTTTACACACTGTATGTTAGCCAATTTGACAATAAATTATATTTTTAAAAATGCATTTTCAAGACTATGAAGCCAAACTGATTAATTGTGTCATATAGTTCAACAAAAATTTGCCCCTACTATCTCTGATCTTAGGCTCAACTCCAATTATATAAAGTTCAAGAAAGCAAATCTTATGCTGTTCACATTTAGATTTTCTAGGGTTAAGACCATGGTCTCCTTACACTCCTGCTTTCCTTTCACCAACTTCCCCTTTAATCAGGTAGAACTGGAGTTGTTACAAACACTTTTGGGATACGACTAAGGGGAAATTAACTTAGGAATACATTTATTGTGGTTCAGTGGGTTATTATATATTTTGCAATCACTTATGTATTTAAATCATTGCAACTTTTCCAGGCATAGGTATGATTTTCAAGAATATTGCTACCACTGGGCCCACTCACCTGGTGCCCAATCTTGTGGCAGACAGTGGAGGGCCAGTAGTTATACCACTGTGTGAATATTGCCTGATGCTGGAAGCATGTAACTATGCAGGTAGTGGTGGAGAAACAAGGTTTGAAATAACTGAAGCCAGAAGGTAGTCTGGGAACAGTGTTTCCTACTATTACAGTCCATACTTAAAAGAATTAGAAAGAGTTTTTCCCAAATTTGACAACAATTTTAAGTATGTATATGGCAATATCAGTAATGAATTGTGAGGACGAAAAATACTTTCTAAACTATCAATAATAAAAGATAAGTTTCAACCAAACAGGATAGGAAACTAACTTTTCTTTATATTTTCTCTACTGGTAACAATATCATGAAATCATTGTCATATAAAGACATGCCCAAAGAGTATGCAGCCAAAAATATAGTAAAAGGAGTATTATATTAGGTAATTAATAAACATATTATTTTTCTGGATTTTATGATTCTGCGGTGTCAGCTTTTTTTCAATTTGAGATTTGCTGTAATTTTTTTCAAAGAATTGACTTATTTATTTGTTTCTTATTAAGACTTTTCTTTTTTAGGGCAGTTTTAGGTTTGCAGCAAAATTAAGGGGAAGGTACCAAGATGTCCCTTATCCTCCCTGCCCCCACACATGCATAGCCTCCCCCATTATCAATATCCTCCACAAGAGGTAATTTATATTTGATAATATATATTTGTTACAGTTGATGAACCTACACTGATACATCATTATCTCCCCAAATCCATAGTTTATATTACAGTTTATTCTTGGTGTTGTACATCCTATGGGTTTGGACAGGTTATCCATCATTGTGGTATCACACGAAGTATTTTCACTGCCCTAAAAATCCTTTGTGCTCTACCTATTTATCCTTACCCCCTCATGTAATTTATTTTTATTCTAAATAAATAATTTGCTTTCATTATTAATTTTATATTTATGATTTTTCTTAAAGAAGGTCTCCCCAAATATTATAAGCTTACAGCCCAGCAAACCTGTGTGTCCAATCCATAATATAATATTTCGCATGCCCATAGTTGAAACAGTCTATAGGGTCAACAAATAGCTAGAACAAACTATTTGACATTTCTCAAAGAAATGTGCTGCTGTGGCCTGAATGTCTATAACAACCCCCAAACTCATATGTTGAAATCCTCATGCCCAAAGTGACAATATGTGGAGGTGGAGACTTTGGGAAATGATTAGATCATGAAGGCAGAATCCTCACAAATTGGATTAATACCCTTATAAAAGAGGTCCTAGAGAGATCCCTCTACCTTTCTGCCAAGTGACGTTATGCTAGACGGCACAGACTTTGAACCAGAAAGCAGACCTCACCAGACACCGAATCCGCTGGTGCCTTGATCTTAGACTTCCCAGCCTCTAGAACTGTGAGAAATAAATTTGTTCCTTATAAGCCACCAAATCTTTGGTAGTTTGTTACAGCAGCCTGAACAGACTAAGACATGTGTCTATAGTTTTGTGTTTAAAGAAGAGTATGAACTTTAAGAAACTCATTTTGTAGGTGTTAACATGTATGAATCCAGCATACCTAGCCAGAATTTTTGGTTTAGACATGGAGTCTAGAGCCAGACATGTTCACGGTGACTCCATCTGAGATTCAGTCCTTACTGACAATGTGCTGAATAAGTTGAGGAGATATCCCATTCCAAATCTAAGAATAAGATTACCTAGGCCACCTTCTAGCAGCAGATTCTCTGCTTAAAAGCATTGATAACTGTTTTAAAAAATTGTTTAATATTTATTTTTGAGACAGAGAGATGGCAGGGGGAGGGCAGAGAGAGAGGGGGAGACACAGAATTGGAAGCAGGCTCCAGGCTCCGAGCTGTCAGCACAGGGCTTGAACCCATGAGCGGTGAGATCATGACCAGAGCCAAAGTCAGATGTTCAACTGACTGAGCCACCCAGGTGCCGCAAAGCATTGATAATTTATAAATAATGTCTCCAAGGTAACAAAAATCTACATGAACTTAGAATAGCAATAAAACTTAAAATTTCATTTCATTTAACATTTCACCAAATGAAGAAATTCCATGTAAAATGCAACATCTCTAAGAGGTACTCATCCAGCCAGCTTTTGCTTAAAACTTATCAGTAACCAGGGCAGGACACCTGGGTGGCTCAGTCAGTTAAGGGTCTGACTCTTGATTTCAGCTCAGGTCATGATCTCATGATTCTGAGATCAAGCCCTGAGCTGAGAGCACAAAGCCTGCTTGGGACTCTCTTCTCTCTCTCTCTCTCTCTCTCTCTCTCTGTCCCTCCCCTGCTCTATCTCTTTCAAAATAAATAAACTGAAAAAAACCCTTATCAGTAACCAATTACTTACACCTTCACAAGGAAGACAACCACTGATGATTGGCCCTGACTCTGATAACGTTCTTTCTTAAATTGAACCAAAATCTAACTTCTATTAATCCTAGGATGTTCTCTGGAGCCAAACCAAGTAAGTTTACTCACAGGTGTCTTCAAATATTTGAAGATCTCTTCCAACTCCCTGAAAAGTCAACCTTTTTCCAAACTAAACATCCCTAGCTCTAATTCAATAACCATTCCTTTACTATGTATATTATCAAATGTAATTATGAATTCATAGACCACTAATCTATTTAGCCAGAGTCAAATATCCATGCCACTGAATGTAAAAAGTCCTTTGTCAAACCAATTTTAAATTTTAAGTTGAAAATGTCTAACTCAAACTTCAGTTAATAGCAATTAATTATCAAAGCTTACAAAATGATGTTAGTCTCCACCCCATTTTCTCTATTCCATTGCCATAGTGCACACACACACACACACACACACACACACACACTACTGCCTGCTGGAGATGTGAAACTTGGTAATTACTTCCTAGGCACCCAAACTCTGCTTTATACCAGATGCACAAATAAATACTTTGCAAAGCACTAAAAGCACTGTGCTTGTCAGCAGCAATTTTCAAAAGGGAAGAAAAAGCATATTGTGCATTTCTGTAAATAGCAAATGGTCTACTGAATTTTTAGCTAGAAACTAGCTAGCAAGATTTTTAGTCATTGAACCAATACCCTCATTTTATTTAGACATAAGGAAATTAGGCCTAAGAAAAACAACTTATCCAAAATCACATGGCATATTTGTGACCCAGATTCTATAAGATTTTGTCCCATGTTCTAAAGAAATGTTGAAATACACAAGTCAATATCAGCATTGTTAATCACCAAGATTACCATGTTAATCACCAAGATAATCACCATGAAGGGATCATGAAACCATCATACCATAAGGATAGTCTTTATAAGAAATAATACTAGTATCTTAGAAAAAATTATAAACACTACAGTCCCATGGTGAACATGAGATATTTGTCCCTTGAGCAAAATACTAAGAGATACAGCATATGTCTCAGGTCATCCAACCATCAAATCATCCAGATCTTATCACATCTAAATACCTTCACTGAGCAGAACCCTCTAATTGTCAGAGGAAGGACAAAAACAGGTATATAGCGTTTTTGGAAAAACACTGTCTGAACAAGGCTTATTTCTGTCTCAGTATGCTCTGTATTAAAAAGTGACTCCCTGGAGCTCCTGGGTGGCTCAGTTGGTTGAGTGTCTAACTTCAGCTCAGGTCATGATCTTGAGGTTCATGAGTTCAGCCCCCCATCTGGCTATCTGCTGTCAGCACAGAGCCCGCTTCTAATCCTCTGTCTCCCTCCCTCTCTATCTGCCCTTCCCCTGCTCACACTCTCTCTCTCTCAAAAATAAATAAAACATTAAAAACAAAAAAAGAAGTGACTCCCCACTCCAACCCCATTTAAGTAAAATAAGTAAGTGGTGAATTCCCTGATTGCAGGAAAGTTTAACAATGCTAAGTACACTTCTAGTCCTAACATGTTAATGACTCAGTAGCCATTAGACATAAATTTGTGTAAAATCCTCCAGACATGGGAATATAGGTATATTTGACACATTTCCAAAATCTCCTCCCCTTTATAAGAAATAACTGTGGGGACCCCTAGTGACTCAATTGGTTAAGCGTCTGACTCTTGGTTTCTGCTCAGGTCATGATCTCACGGTTTGTGAGTTAGAGCCCTACGCAGGGCTCTGTGCTGACAGTGTGGAACCTGCTTGGGATTCTTTTTCTCTCCCTCTCCCTCTCTCTCTGTCCCTCCAACTCTCTCTGTCTTTATCTCAAAATAAATAAATAAACTTATAAGAAAAAATGACTGAGGAAGCCTGAGAAAGGCAAATGAGATAATCGTGTATTAGTTTTCCAGGCTGCATAATAAATTACCCCAACTTCAATGACTTAATATAGCAAACATTTCTTAGAGTTTTTGTGAGTTCGGAGCCCATGCATAGCCTAGCTGGATCCTTTATTCAGGGTCTCACAAGTCTATAAGCAAGGTTCTGGCAGGCTGAAGAAACTTTTTGGAGCTCCAGGCTCTCTTCCAAGTTCACATAGCTGTTGGAAGAATTTAGTGTCTTGTGGTTGTAGGATAGAGGTCCTTTTCCTTGCTAGCTGTCAGCCAGGGGCTCCTGTGAGCTCCTACGTAGGCTCATGGGCTCACTTTACATAGGCTCATGGTCCACTTACAATATAATGGCTTTCTTTTCAAAGCCAGCAGAAGAATCTCCCACTCACTCTCATAAGAGAGTCTTACAACATCACCTAATCAAGGAAGTGATTATCCCATCACCTCTGCCATATTTTGTTGTCTAGAATGTTATCTGTTCCATCTGAACCCTAAAGGAAGGGCTTATAGAAGAGTTTGACTCACTGGGGACTACCTAAGGCCATGTTCACCACAGACCTTGTTGTGGGCTGAATGTATCCCCCCAAAATTCAGGTTGAAACACTACTCCCTAATGTGAAGGTACTAGGAGGTGGTGTCTGTGGTAGGTAATTAGGATTATATTAGATCATGGGGGTGGAGCCCTCATGAATAGGATTAGTGTCCTTATAAGAGTCCCTAGAGATCTTGCTTCCTCTTTCAACCATGTGATACAGTGAGAAGATGGCCATCTATGAACTAGGAGGCAGGCACTCACCAGACACAGAACCTGACAATGCAAGCAACCTGATCTTGGACTTCCAGCTTCCAGATCTATGAGAAATAAATTTCTGTTGTCTATAAACTACCCAGTTTATGGTATTTTGTTATAGCAGCCTGAGCTGATCAAGACAAACCTCAAGGCAAAAGGTTTTAGTGAATTTAGTCATCCAGATTTCCTTGTTCATCAATGACCTTTCACTTCATCCTAAATCATTTATACTTTCTAATGTGGAAATAGAACAAAGGGAGGCTATCCATCTGGATTGTAATGGTTCCATAGGAAAAAAACAAAACTCAATTATGAAAGAATTACAATAAACCACAAAGAAAGTAATACAAATTTCATTCTTTTGATGATCCAAATAATCCAACTAAATTACCTGCTTTGCTCTTTTGTTTTGGGATTCCAAATTAAGTCACTATCTTGATGCATCAAGAGATATACCAAAATTTCAATGCAATTTGCCCAGAATTGGTAATTCAGCTGCTTCTGGAGAGTCAATATCCATTCCTGCACTTTTGGAGTACAGAGTAGGTCAATTCTAAAGTAGTGTTACTGAGAGCTTGTTTTCTCCTTCCATTTTAGTTAACAAAAATGTAGGATATTCCAACCCCCCAAAATAAACAAATACAATAAAGGACATATTTGTTATTATTTTTACAGTTATTTCACTGAATAGCATTGTTTCCTTAACATTGTTCATAGGACATTTACTTTCTTGGGAGAAGAGGGAAAGTAAAAAAAGAAAAAAATATTTCTACTTCCTTTAGATTTGAGAGGAAAATCCATTTGTTTCATAATTTTTTTGGTCAGAATTAAAGAGGATAAAGTATAGGAATTATCTACTATACACCCAAAGATATTGCTTGGCACTTTTTATGCTCCTGCATTGACATTGAAAACAAGGCTCAGAGATTATAAGTAACCCATCTAAGGTCACTCAGCTAGTTCATATGGTGATGGCACTGTACTCACCCAGTCAGATTTTCATTCAAGGTTTCTTTATTGTTTGGTTTTTAATATATAAGCTGTGACTCAAAAAGAAGGGAACTTCAGGTGGATGATAAAACTAACTCAAATCACGATGCTAAAGAAATATGTGAAGGGAGCAATTTTTAAGTTAATCACAAAAAGTCTACAAAAAAAAACCCAGAAAGCAATGAATATAATGTAATGAATATAACCAGCTCACAAATGTACATTTTTGCCTACATAATGTTAAAATAAAATTTTAATAGATTTCACACATTGTAACAAAAACTTAAATATTAGATTTCATACACACACAACACATACACACACAGTGTGTAGCAGATATATGTGTGTGTGTGTGTGTGTGTGTGTGTGTGTGTATATATATATATATATATATATATATATACTGCCTCTCTAAAATAATCTGAAGATCTGACAACAGTCTCCAGAATTTCCTTCTGGCAATAACTAGAGCTACCCACTGCAAGCCAATTATTAACGGGCAATGTCTACTCAGGACTCAGTGTCTCCACAGGTGAAAATCAATACAAAGTCAAGTAAGAATGTGCGCTATGGTTTCAACCATCTACACTCTGTATACCCAAGTATCCTCTTGCATCAGTAACTGTTTGAGGAAAGATAGGTCAACTGGTCCCCCAGAGACCTGAAAATGATAAACTTTGGGAGTCCAGTCTCCCTGCATTTGGGGAGACTGAGATATATCTGGCCTTGTAGACTCTCAGATATACTCAGGATGAAGCCTATCTCTCAGGGCCATGTCGCAATTCTCAAGCATGGCTTTAGAGGAGAAACATCAACCCTGAAGTTTACACATCTATCTCTACCAGACCACTACCAAGTTCTACAAGCAGTAAAAACAGAAATTACTTTTTAAAAAGCTGGCAATTTTTTTTCCTGGCAGAATACTGTTTTGCATCTACCAGCAATACTAAAAGGCTGTTCAAATTCAAAGCAGCATTTTAATGAACACATTATTACTAGAAGAAATTTGAGAGTAGTTCATGGTCCTGAAAACTTTATGTTCCCGATATCAAATATTATTTTCCATACATCTCAATGAGTAAGTTATAATACATTGTATTTTTTTTAAAGCAGTGCTTTCAAAAACTCATGGTCATTGGAGTCGGACAATAGGAGTTTTAAAATTTCATCCTTGCCAATATCAAATTATGTAATCTTGGTGGGTGTGGGGGTGGTTCACAGTATGGCCTCTCTAAGCCTTAGTTCTCTCATTTATAAAATACACACAGTAATAACAATTTTTCCAGACTATTGAATGATTACATGAGACTGGATACATATAGCATCTAGCACAGAGAGTGGCACTTCACAGGCACTCCATAATTGGTAGCTTTGGTTATGGATGTCTACATCATATAAGATAATGTCTTAATATATGCTGTGTGCTGTTCTGTCAATGCGGGATAGTGGCTCTGAAACCTGAGTAAGCATCTGAGTCACTGGGAGGGCTTGCTAAAACCCACATTGCTGAGCTTGGACCCGAGTTGCTGAGTTTCTGGGTCTGGGATGGGAGGCAAGAATTTACATTTCAAACAAGTTCCCAGTAAAGTCTGATGCTATTGCTGCAGCTAAGGAATCATGCTTTGAGAACTACTAACGAAGAAGAATATGTACTTAATTTAGAGGCAGCTGATCTGAGTATGAACCTCAGATCTATCTGTTATAGGGCACCTAAAAATTCAGAATCAATGCAACATTGAAAAGAACAATGAATTAAAAGTCAAAGCCTCTAATATGAGTAACTTATATAACAGGCAAACATTCTCAAGTTGAACCCCAGTTTTTTACCTGTAAAATTGGCAATTAGATGATATCTTTATTCTCTTCTATAGCTTAAAAGTATATGATTATCCTCAAATATCTTGGATAATTATAAACAGAAGATGAGAGAAATACAAACAATAACTCTCATCCTGAAAACATTCAGAGCCAGGTTATAAACTCTATGCCTAGTTCCCTTTCTGTCCCCAATAGAACGATTTGCAGAGTCGAAGAAAAACAAGGCTGGAGATGCCTGGGTGGCTCAGTCAACTAAGTGTCCAACTTCAGCTCAGGTCATGATCTCACGGTCCACGGGTTCAAGTCCCATGTCAGGCTCTGTGCTGACAGCTAGGAGCCTGGAGCCTGTTTCAGATTCTGTGTCTCCCTCTCTCTGCTGCTTGCACTCTCTCTATCTCTCTCTCTCTCAAAAATAAATAAACATTATTTTTTTTCCTGAAAGTAAAACAAGGGTGGAAAAAAGAATGTAAGTCATAGCCACTACTATAACATGTCATTCAATGTCATTCATTTGTTTATTATTCATTCAATGAAGATTTTTTTTTTTTAGTAGCTCTTGTGTTCCAGACAGTGTGAAAGGCTGAAGGAGACAGACAGGATGATTGCATCAGGCTAGCAGAACACAAATCCATTTATTTATCATATAACTTACGCTACCTTGCGGCATTTCTTGAGAATCAATTGGCCCTAATCCATATAATGCAGCTGGCTGGGACACAATTTAGAGGGATCAAGAACTAAAACCTACACTGATTTAAAGCAGGGCCCACAAGTCAAAGTCAGATGGACAAGAAAAGGGACTGGGTATCAGTTATCAGATCCAGAAACTGAAAAAGTACTGTTTCAGAGACTTATGGTTTCCCAAAATCCATCCTCTTCCTCCTCATAGTTATAAGAACCTCCCTAGTTTAGATAGGCATATGGCATTTGGCAGCAAATATATTTCCCAGCTTCCCTTTCAGCCAGATGTAACTCTGTGATTCAGTTCTGGATGATGGATGAAAGCAGAAATGAAATATTCAACTTCTGGGTCATAACCTTATGGATAGATTGCTTCTTTCCCACTTACTATTTATCTCTTCCTGCAAGCTAGAATGTGACATTTGTGACTTTAGCATGAGGCAAGAACAACATTGTCAAGATGCCTGTATTTCTGAATCACGTTGTAGAGCAAAATTGCCCTATCCCCTGGAACCATGCAGCTTAGAGTTTTATTGGAGAGAGAAGTATTTAAGCCACTGTACTCTGTATCTTTGTTAGAATATTTAAGGATATATCTTATTTAAAGCAGATATCTATAGCTAGATCCTATCTACTAGACAAAATAATTTAGAAAGAGAGTGAGAAACATATCCACTTTTGCTCGTGACATAGTTTCAGCATCTAGCATGCTGCCTAGAACATATTAGGTGCTAAATAAATAAGTAAATTCAATGGAATGAAATAAAATAGGTGTGGGTCCTGATTTCAAGGCAAATCATTTCACTATGAGAAGACAGATATTCATATTTTTTAAATTTATATATTGGCAAAGTTTAAGTCCCTCTTATAAGCATTTTAGAAACCAAGGAAAATAGTTATCGGGTGCTAAGCTTGCTAGAGAATAGGATGTAAATAGCATTGAATCTCAACTATAATTTTGCTATTATTGTGTTCCAAACTAAGTTAGTAATAAATATTTTTTAGTGCATACAACAGGAGTTAGCAAGGTTTATATGAACAGGTACCAAATTACTGGTCCTTTTCCTTTAGTGTGTTTTAAAGGGCTATTTTGATTTATGCACATAGAACCATCATGTATATATAGCCACACCACATGTACTTATAATTTAATTAAAATATTAAAAGATCTTGTATTCTAGTTAAATGAGAGTTGTTAAAAACAAAAATGTTTTTATGAAACAACCATTATTTTAAAGTTATTTTTAAATAGCCATTTTATAAGGTTGATCCAAGAAATGCTATTACTTTATAAGGCTGGAATTTTATATTATTCACGCAATTAATGGTACATAACTCATAGAGGAGTTTTAATGTTTCTGCATCATAAGGGCTTTCTAAGCAAAGAAAACTGGAACCTGGCTAAAGAACAAATAGTGGAATTAAAGAGTCAATAAATAGAGACTTCTGGAGAGAAATGTGTTTATTTCAAAGCAGGTGAAACCCAGAACCACCTGTTTACCTTTCAAAGGATTATAAAAGAGGGATCTTTCCTTTCTCTTCCCAGAGAAGATCTGTTTATACTGGGGATATTTGATATCTATCTATCTATCTATCTGTCTATCTACCTATCATCTCTCAGAAGGAGAAGCTGGCAGCTGTGTAACAGTTCCTATACAAATTCCCAGATTCATAATTTCTTCTTGGTAGTGCAAAAATGCCCTTGCATGTACATATAACATTTGGCCTTGATAACACAGCCCTAAAAGGGGAGAAGGGTCATAGGTAACTGATGCAGTTACTGCTGCGAGTATCAATAGTCTGTCTCTGATCTAGAAACTTCATGTTTGCTTTCAGGACAAAATTAATGAAAATTGATATTAATTACTTAATATCAATAATTAATAATATATATAAATAATAACAATAATTAATTAATTGATATTAAATACTAACAATGGGTTATAAAAGAAACAAAGGTCTATGAACACTGTTAGACAAGTTGTACACTATGGATGTGGTAGTTGAGTCTACATTTCTATTCCCTACTTGTTACCATATTAACGGAAAGAAAAGGTGTCAATGATAAGAAACTTTGACCAATGAGTTTCATCCCCCTCAAAGTACAAAGACACAGAAGCAGCAATTTTGCAAGAATGGCTCTGTGACTAATGCTCTTCTCTAACATTTGCCCTACTTTTCCTTTCAATTGCCTTTTCACATGTAGCTGCATAGTCAAAAGACTTCTTTGTGCATTCAAATTTCCACCTCGATTTGAGAGGAAAGCAACATTAGTAAAGAAATGTTACACAATATATCAAACACGGTTCATTGTAAACAAAAGAAAAAGGGTTATTTCGATTTTGCTCTCTCATGGAGAATTACTGTCTCTTTTCAAAGTTAATCTCATTAGGATCTCCTTGCTTTCTCTGAAATTGTTCTCTGACAAATATGCTTTCCCTTTCTGGTATCTTCAGTCTCCGTCACTCTCTATTTTTCTCTGGGTGTCTGTCACCTGCCTGCTTTATGTTCTTGTGTGTCTCCAACTCCTCTCTTCCTCTTCTTTTTGTGTATCTGTCATCTATTTCTTGCTCTTTCTCTCTGTTTCTGTATTTCGGTCCTCTCTTACTGTCTCTAGGAGTCTCGGGCCTTATCCCTTTCTCCTCTCCACACACACACCTCCAGCATCCACATTTCCTCTCTGATGGAGTACACAGGCATTCTTATCTTTTGAAAATATATTCCTTCTTTCCCCATGAGACTGCAGGCAGTTAACACCCAAGAGCTCTCCTTTGAAAGCCAACCTCACAGAAAAGGGGTCCACGTAAGAACTGAAAAAGTAAAATTGAAAAATTCAGAGGTAGGGGCGCCTGGGCGGCTCAGACAGTTAAGCGTCGACTTCAGCTCAAGTCATGATCTCACAGTTCGTGAGTTCAAGCCCCACATCGGGCTCTCTACTATCAGCACAGAGCCTGCTTCAGATCCTCTGTCCCCCACCTCTCTGCCTCTGCCACCCTCGCCGTCTCTCTGTCTCTCAAAAAATAATAAAAACATTTAAAAAATAATAAAAGTTTAAAAAAAAGAAAAACTCAGAGATAAACTTTAAATAAAAGAGTATCAAAATGAAGAAGCAAGTGCCAAATAAAATAAGACGGAGACCAAAGATTCCTTGACATCTTTGGCATTTGGTTACTGGTAACAACGAGGGCCATTCCAGCAGTGGCGTACACAGAGGTGGATTCCAGTGAGTTGAGAGTGAATAAGAGATGAACAATTTACAGCAGTAAATATTTATTAAGTGCCTACTCTGTGCCAGGAGCTGCGCTAAGCTTTAGAAGTACAATTGGGAGCAAGTCTGACAGTCTCTGCCTATAAGGAGTATATAGCTAGTAGAAAATGAGACAATGTAAAACTAGTGTGATGATGATTTGACAAAGGAAAATTCAGGGAGATGTGGAAGCATGTCAGATGGGCACTGACCCTGGATTCGGGGGAACGATGAACATTTAAATAGGGCAAAGACTACAAATCCTAGTTCTCCTCTTCTTCTTGGGCACACAGCCAGATGACATTTCCAGCCTCCTATACAGTTAGAGGTGGCCATATAACTAAGTTCTAGCTGGCAGAATGTGAGCAGAAGGGAAATACACCACTTCCGGGCCTTCCCAATAAAGGTCACTCTGTGCTTTTATACCCGTCTGTTATTTGGTGATCTTGGATGCCACAGGTGAATATGGCAGGGTCTTCATCAGCCTGGCTCCTCACACCCCTGAACAGAGCAGACACCTTCCCCTTATCCAGTTCTTTATCTCCCAGGGGAAAGGTAAACAGAAAAGAAATAAACTCCTATTGTGTTTAAACCTCTGTTGGGCTTTTTGGTCAATTTATTATAGCAGCCAGAATTATTCTAATGTATACGAATTGGAGGAGGTGAAGGAATTAGCCCAAGAAAAGCAATGCCATTTATAATTTACATGTTTATGTGTCTATCTCCTGACTGAATAGATGGCAGGATCTTTGACCCTGTCTATTCAATTTTATATCCCTATGACTTAGCACAGTGTCTAATATGAATCAGTCACTCAGTAAACATTCATTGAATGAAAATTAATTAGTAAGTTACCTCAGGGATAAGATTACATTTTTAAAATCTGTGTTTTATCTTTATTTCAGATTTATATGAATCTAATGAATCTAAACAACTATCATAATTTACATTTTCTTCATTTTATTAAGCCTAGTCATTCTCCCCTTAATCCAGTAATGCTCCTCATATGTACAGCGCTATTAAATATATCCCAATATTGACTTTAGCTGTATTAATGGCATTCATGTCTGATTTTTCAAGCCTAGTGCATTCTGTATGGATGCCATGAATATAAATTTACAGTGACTATGTTATCTCTTTCACATTTAGACACAAAAGTATTGAAGAGTATTTTTAGTGACTCTTCATCAAGTCCTTGGATTGCATTTTTTAATGATTCTTTTAGAACTTGCCACTTGTCCATGGTTTTCAATATTATCAGATCAAATGCAAATTGGTATAGCATTTAATAAATAATTTTAAAAATCGATTGTGTTGTTATAGTTGCATTGGTATCTATTTCAATGCTAGTCTCTATTTTCAGTATTTTTAAATTTTTTTATATTAAATATAATTTATTGTCAGATTGGTTTCTATACAACACCCAGTGCTCATCCCAACAGGTGCCCTCCTCAATGCCCATCATCCCCTTTCCCATCTCCCCCACCCCCCATCAACCCTCAGTTTGTTCTCAGTATTTAAGTCTCTTAATAAGAGTATCTTAAGTATCTTAAGAGTATCTTAAGTCTCTTAACCTCCCTGTCTGTAACTTTTCCCCCTCCCCCATGGTTCTGTTAAGTTTTCTTAGGATCTACATATGAGTGAAAACATACGGTAACTGTCTTTCTCTGCCTGACTTATTTCACTTAGCATAATACCCTCCAGTTCCATCCACGTTGCTACAAATGGCCAGATTTCATTCTTTCTCATTGCCAAGTAGTATTCCATTGTATATATAAACCACATCTTCTTTATCCATTCATCAGTTGATGGACATTTGCTATCCAGTTCTCCCAGCACCATTTGTTAAAGAGTCAGTATTTTTAAATTTTTTTATGTTTATTTATTTTTGAGAGACAGAGAGAGAGACAGAGACAGAGCACACGCAGGGAAGGGGCAGAGACAGAGGGAGATACAGAATCCAAAGTAGGCTCCAGGCTCTGAGCTGTCAGTGCAGAGCCCAATGCCAGCTTGAACTCACAAACCATGAGATCATGACCTGAGCCAAAGTCAGATGCTTAACCGATTGAAGCCACCCAGGAGCCCCTGAGTATTTTGATTATTTATGTATTACTTCTGAAATTAGGGAGACATACTATTTACTTAATACACAGTAGGTAGGTAGATAGATATATAGATAGATAGACAGACATACACATTATAGTATTGATGGATTTAATATGCAACAATTCAACATTTAAGGTGTTCTCATTATGTTCCCCACACTTTTGAAGTCTTGAGACTATAAGGATGAATTAGCCAGATCTTTTTCCCAAGGAGATTCATCATCTGACAACAGACACAGACTTAAAGAGCAATAAAAATATGAACAGCACCAAAAGAGATGTAAATGTAGCATGTTATACCAATACAGGTAAGAGAGTACCTCTTTTGCTAAGCAATAGGAAAAGTGAGTTAAAGTTTGACAAATATAGTAAACTTACAGCTGAAAACTGAAATGACTAGCAGTTTCCCAGGTAATATGATAGACAGGCCAAGACCATCTCAGGTGAGGGGAAATAGCTTCATATATATATAAACAGAAGCAAAAAAAGTGGCCAGCACATTTGGGAACAATGACTAATATGTCATTTTTAAATACACGAATTTTAATTTGTAAGCAACTTTACTCTGTAAACAATGTCCTAGATTCATTGCATTGTTCCCAATTTCTCCCACTTTGATACAGTTCCCTACTGGTTCTTGAAACTTGCCTTCCTCCCTCACGTAGAATCTCCCTCCCAACAGGATTAGGAATTAGTTTCTGCTTCTCTATCTCCTTTTGCTCTGGCTCTTAATTCCAATCTTGCCTTCAGGAGCTTTGGATTAGAGTCTTTTACTGTCTTTGTGTTCATTAAACTATAAAAAACAGTTCTCCATGTAACCAATCCCTTAGAAACTGCCCATGACCCAGGTCAGGTAACACTAATAAATATTAACATGTATTGACTATTGACGACAGCCAGGCATTGTATTAACTAATTTAGACCGCTTTAACAACTCTGTACATACATATTTCTATCAGCCCCACCTTCCAGTGAAATAACTGAGGTCACACATAGGTAAGACCTAGTCAGGATCCCAGCCAGGGCACTCTGGTTCCAGTCTGTATTCTTACCCACTATGTTACGCTGCTCATTATGTGCTGGCCAGTTCATCCAATTCCAAACAAAGGGCAGGTTTTGAAATTTCCCAGCTTGAAAATCAAGGGAAGACAGACATTCAAGAAGAATTTGATGAATATTTAACATTTCCAAACATTACAGAGAAGTAAAAAGTAGGAGCTGAGAAAGAAGCCAGTGGATTAATCATTTAGGGAGTCATGGTAGCCTTCTCCAGAACATCCTACTCCACCAGAGGACTCATGGTGATAGAATTGGCACTGTCCGTGAAATGAGACTTTATGTATGTAGAGGCACTACATTCAGACTACTGTATTCAGAAGCTTGATGATGAGGGAGAGTCAAAGAGGTAGTTTGAGGGGCAGGCACATCCTAAATAACTTTTTTTTAACATGAGAATTTGGTGGGAGGTCTTCTAGAAACAAGGGAGAAGAAGGTCCTGGAGAACAGATAGCAGGTGATGCAAGATAGAGAGAGAGCAAACCCCTAGGTCCCGGTGGTGGGGGAGGGAAGGGATGGAAGTGAAAATACAGGTGGGTGGCCAGCCTCCAGGCAGAGAAGACTGTAGATGACAGAGTTTGGAGGTGGAAGGGGAAACTGGGAGCTCACACGCCTGGGGACATCTGTTTTTTCCAGGAAGTGGGAGGTAAAGCCTTCTATAAAAAATGGGGCAGGAGAAGTAGACCTGGGAGCTGGCAATGCCAGTTGTAAAAAGGACTGTCACAGCCACCATGGGAAAAGAGATATGGAGCTGATGAGACACGTAAGTAAAAGGATTGAAGCAACAAGGGCCCAGCTGAGGATGAAGCTCAAAACTTATAATGGAGGAAATCAGCATGATTATGTGATTTCACAAGCTGAGCGCTGCCTTCCAGCAGTACAGAAAACAGCTGGTTGGGCTGATCTGAAAGGGGGTTTAGAAAACAGGGAGCTGCAGAGGACAAAGAGGTAAGAACATGGAGAGCATCAGAGACTGTCTTTGAAAATCATTTCCACAGTTCCAGGCTAAAGAGGAAAAAGGTAATCCAGCAGGAGAATGACAGACTCAGAGAACAGAGGGCCTTGAAAGACTCGCGTCCATAAGGAGATGCAAAAGGAGGTGAAAGAAGGAACATGGTTCATGTGCCAACAATTTGCCTTATAATGTTCCTCTGCTTCCTGATTCTTTAAATTATCTTGGGCACCTTAAACCTCCATGCCAGTGAATTATTTAACATTCTAAGTCTGCTAGATTTTTGCTATACTAGTTATTCTGCAACTTACACTTTTGCTAGTTTAAACTGAGTTTCTCTCATTGATTGCCTGGCAATCTAAAATTCATTCATTCTTGGGGCACCTGGGTGGCTCAGTCGGTTAAGCGTCCGACTCCGGCTCAGGTCATGATCTCACAGCCAGTGAGTTTGGTCCCGCATCGGGCTCTGTGCTGACAGCTCAGAGCCTGGGGCCTGCTTCGGATTCTGTGTCTCCCTCTCTCTCTGCTCCTCCCCCACTCATGCTCTCTCTCTGTCTCTCAAAGATGAATAAATGTTAAAAAAAAAAAAATTAAAATTCATTCATTCTGTATCAGCTGCTAGCCCTGCAGTGGGTATGTAACTAGGAAAAGGCAGCTCCTCTGGGTAAAGGGGACACCTCAGGGCACATTGCAGGATGGTGAGGGCACGCCCACATGCTCCTCCATCCATGTGCCCTTGTGCAGGGCAACATATTCCCCAACCATATTTTCCAATCCCAGGTGGAACCAAAGAAAACAACTTTTAAATATATTTGGCATTGCATCTCTCTGGTTTGGAAGTAAAATCTTGATTTTTATGAATGGACATATTAAAATCTTCTGTGGAAAATATTTTCAGTGATAAAAAACAAATATAAGTATAGGTGAGGAAGAGCATCACTAAGAGAACTTGAAAATACATGTCTTTAAAAAAAAGAAACCCCGTATCAAATGAAGTGGCTACATTCCCTCTCTGATTGTAATTTAGACTCCCCCCTCCTACAGAGAAGCTTAAAATGCAATGGTTCAACGCTGGATTCATAACTTTGGACATGTAAAATGAAACTCACTTGACAAGGTCAAATATTTTAAATAAACTTAATAAATCCGGGAGTAGAGAGCGGAACAAGGAAATGATAGGGCTGTCACTCAAACTTTCAAACTGAAAGATGTCTTCCTTCGTCCTCAGCTCCCACATTCAAATCCGTCATCAGAAAGACAACTCAGACTCTATAAACAGAATGTGATGCTGTAATGGGCCAGAAGCATGACTTTGGAGAGAGAGGGGCCAAGTACCTTCCTTCTGAGCTTTATAAAAAGCTCCTCTAAGCCTTAGTATTTTTAGTTATAATATTTATAACACCTACCTGCTCTTCTTTTGTTTTTTGTTTTTGTTCTCAGCCATTTTACCTACAGATAGAGTAGTAAATGAGAGTGATTTCAGAGTAGGAAATGAGAATGATTTCTGGAATCTGAGGAAAAGCAATTGCCATCTGTTATTTAGCATAATCTAACTGAAGACTTTGCTCCCTTTATATAAGGAATGTTGGCTCTTCCAAGATGCATTGGCTAGTGCAGGATTAGCCTTTAGGTATTTATATTTAAATTAGTTTATTTGTAAAAGTATAACCATGGATGCAATTCACTTATTTACTTTTAATCAAAAAAATGTTTAGTCCACCAAGGACTGGAGGATCCACTTTCAAGATGACTCACAAACATGGCTGGCAAGTTGGTGCTGGCTGTTGGCTAAGAGTTCAGCTGGGATTAAAGATTTGGGGACCTTGATTCTTCTCCACCCAGGCCTCTCCATGTGCCCAGGGTTTCCTCACAACCGGGAGGCTGGCATCCAAAGGCAAGCATCTCCACATACAGGGAGAAAGCCAGGCAGAGTTTGCATTGCCTTTATGACAAAGTCTCTGGGGTTAAATAGCATCACTTCTACTGTACCTCATCAATTAAGGCAGTCACAAAGGCCTGCCCTGGTTCAAGAGAGGGGCAAGAGTATGTGGGACCAGAATCATCGTTGTGGCTGTTTTTAGAAAATACAACCTCCCACATTGACTTTGTCACACACTAAATTCCTAAGCAGATTTGGATCTATTTCGGGTTTTGTTCATTTAATCTGTCTGTTGCTATATACCAGTACCATAGTGTTTTAACTGTTGAGACTTTATAATATGGTCTGATATCTGATAGAGCTCTTCTCCCCTCATTACTCCTCTCTTCCAGAGATCTCTTGGATATTTTTGCTTGTTTTTATTCTTTTTTCGTACTACTAATTTTTAAATTAGCTTGTCTGATTAAGAAGCTGTTGGTACTTTTATTGTGATAACATTGTACTTATAAAGTAATTTAAGGAACACGGACACTGCTTTAATGACGGAACTTCCCATCCAAAATCATGGTATACCTTTGAAATGCATAATAAATACATTTGTTCAAGGAAAAAAAATGTTTAATGTTTATTTTTGAGAGAGAGATAGAGTGTGAGCAGGGAAGGGCAGAGAGAGAGGGAGACACAGAATCCGAAGCAGGCTCCAGGCTCTGAGCTGTCAACACGGAGCCCAGTGTGGGGCTCATACTCACAAATCACGAGATCATGACCTGAGCCAAGGTCGGACACTTAACCCACTGAGCCACCCAGGCTCCCCTGGATGTACTTTAATCCTAACAATTAATCAGGATTTATGTATCTGGAAAAACAGTACATGGACCATAAGCCATTTTTATTTTTGCAGTGAAATCTATTGAAGCCTTGGAAGATAGGTCCTTAAAGAAATAAGAATCAGTCTCACTTAGTCATTTAATCTTTGGGATTAAAGTAGAGACTGAAAATACATACATACATACATACATACATGAATACATTCATAAATGATAGATAGATAGATAGATAGATAGATAAGGTTTACTAATTAATTCTCCTGATAAGGGACCTTAGCATTTCTACCAATATCTGATTTATAAGACTCAACCATCTGTAAGTACATAATTACCTCTGGAAATTTAAGTGACTATTTTTCCCCTCTGCTAAGGAAAATGCTACTGGACTACAAGTTCCTGCTATCAGTTTTTACTAAAGGGACACAAATTAATTACAAATTTACTGAAGGATGACAGATTCAGAATAAATGTCCATAATACACTCTAAAATCAAATATAATTTTTAAGATTATATACTACCAGCCCGTCAGTTTCAATTATCACAGTGACAATTATATATTTACAAATATGAACACATGCATACTTATTGATTAATACATAGAAATAGGAATTATATATATGTATATTATGTAAGCATACTGCCATTAAACTTCTACATAGTTTCTCAAAGTACCACATTTTCTCTGTGAAGGAAAAAATATGATATTTAAAAATCTTAGTTGTCAATGGAGAAATACAGCAAATATGTATTTGGGGATTGTGTTATACAAAAGGGCCAAAGGGCAAAATGTAGGAAAAAGATACAGTTTCTGTCCTATTGCACTGGACCACTGCCACCTCACACCTCTTATCAACATAAAAGCAATATTTGAAGCTCAATGTTCCTTATATCAACAAGGTTGCAGTTAAAGGTCTAAATTGTAAAATTAATGGGAAATAACAGGGATATAAAATGTGCTGGTATTCCATATGTGGATCAGGATAATCATCTCCACTGGTCAGGGGCTAACTGAAAATGTGTGATTAAAGCTGCATCATTTAGCACAACAGTTGTTTAGGAGCTCTAAGAAATGTGCCTTAGGACAGTGAGTGATGTTTCCAGAAACCAAGTAAAATCATCATTTGAGACCCACAGATCCAGTGTCCTTTGTGTTATTCAGGAAGTCTGTTATTTTTCATCAATACCCTGGATGATTTCACTTAAAATGATGGATACTTAAAATCAATCCTCTGGATGATTTTACCCATTTTCCTTCACACCATCAGCCTCATGACCACAAAACTCTTCTATCTAGTCTGTGCTTAAAGATGGTTAGCTGGGTCTGTGTAGCCACGTTACAAATTTAAAAACTAATATTTAACACTTGTATAAATATTGTGAATAATCTTGGTTAACTGAATCTCAGAATGAAGGCTATGACCAAAATGTTCCGATATTTCTTTGCTAGACTCAGCTATGGAAGAGTAGTAAAGTCGTTTTTTAAATCCTATGTTTGTAACTGTAATGTGAATATAATATGCACAATCTGCTAATAACACAGTTGTTACAATCAGCCATCTTCCTGGGTTATGTAAGTTGACCTTTTGCAATTTTCCACAGGTAGAAAAGAGTAACATTAAGTCTACCTTCCATGTTAAAGTCATGAAAATATCAGACTTAAGGCAATTTCTTGTATCTCACTTGTTTTAAACTTTGTGAGTCCTGTGAGATACTAATAAGTCCCCGTTTTATAGATGTGTAAACCAAAGTTATAGAGACTGAAAATTAAATACAGTCATTGATTAAACACAATGGTAAATCCAATTACCTTAAGGCATAAGTACATTTGTAACTATAGTGACTGAACATGATAATATAAGGTATCTTAAAGCATCTGCAATTGAATCGATAATATTTAAATGTGCAAATATTTTACAGAATTCAAAGAATTTACTCACTTAAATTCCTTCCTAATAATAATTATCAATAAACAGATATTCAATATCTTTCCATCATGTTGCTGAACATTGCCATGTTTCCATCTCTTTTGTTCTGGTACATTTACAAATATTCCATAACCTTTCCCAGCCATTTGGGGCGGGGGGGGGGGGGGGGAATGTGCTATTAGTTCAAGGGTGATTAAATCAGCATGTGCATGGAATAACTCCAATTCATCACTAAGATGAGAAAAGCTGTTAAAAGCATCAGTGACTCAATAGTGTCTTTTTCTTTAATAAAAATGAGCACATTAAAAAGAGGACTTACAGTAAACCATTTTTTAAGTACTTAAAGGCTATTATTATTTGAAGAAGTTTCCATGGACAGTGATTGCTCTACTAATATGGGTTGACTTGACATTTTATATATATAATTGGTAATAATATTAAAGTATATATATAATTGGTAATATTTATAGCATAATTATTATATATTATTACATTATAATATTATATCATATTCAATTAAGATAAATTAATCCATTGGATTAATATGTGTGTATTATATATATATTTTATATTATAATATAAATTATATATTAGTTATATATTCATTATGTGTATAAATATATGGATATATATCCAAGTTAACACAGATTAATACACTGGATTATTTCCAGGGCATCTTATAACTACAATTATTTTAACTTTAATTTAACTCTAATTGGAATTTCATAAAAATTTAGTTAACATAAAATGTGTCATCTTATTTCTAAATATTTAATTTTCTACACACAAGTTTTTTACAAAAAGCCGCCCAAAGTCTATGCTTTTGTCAGTATTAAGCTGACATCTTTGATATAAATATCTTATAAAAGATCACCTTGCAAAATTGGATTGGGATTGCTTACAAGTTGTTATATGCAGATGACAAAGAGAACAAGCCCAAGAAGGAAAAGAATATGGTTTTCCTTCCTGGCATTTAAACTGTACAATCAGCTCTTTCCAGTTAAAGAGCAGACCAGCCTTGGCAAGTCTTCTCTGCTTAAGTTTGGTTGCTGACTTTTGCCACCACTTTGTCAGTTTGAATCATCTTTGCAGAAAGAAATATAGAAAACAGAAATGTTTTTTGGCTGGGCAAGCAACAGCAGGATGGAAGCGAGAGAAGATAGTGAGCTCTCTGCTGTTGATTTGTTCCTATGTACTTTTTTTGTTCTGGAGCGGGTAGTAGAAACAAAAAATCTGTAGAAACTCTTCTGATTGGAAAAATATTCTGAAAGGATTTTCTCATCTAGCTCCTGACCACTGTTGTTAAAAAAGCATCTTATAGATTACAATTCCCCACCTAGAAAGCTACAGAGGACTTATTTGTTCACATCGAGCAGCAGAATCATTGTTTCTTTCTTCTTTTTATTTTAAATTTATTGAGGTGGGGCACCTGGATGGCTCAGTCAGTTAAGCATCCGACTTTGGCTGAGGTCATGATCTCATGGTTGGGTTCGTGAGTTCGAGCCCCAGGCTCTGTGCTGACAGCTCAGAGCCTGGAGCCTGCTTCAGATTCTGTCTCCCTCTCTCTGCCCCTCCCCCACTCATGCTCCATCTTTCTCTCTCTCTCTCTCTCTCTCTCTCTCTCTCTCTCTCTCTCTTTCTCTCTCTTTTTCTCTCCCTCTCAAAAATAAATAAACATTAAAATTTTTTTAATAAAATTCATTGAGGTATAGTTGACATACAATATTATGAGTTTTAAGGTATACAACATAGTGATTCTACATTTGTGTATGTTGAAAAATAGTCACACTATAAGCCCAGTTAACCATCTGTCACGTTACAAAGCTAATACAATGTTATTGACTATATTCCCCATGCTGTACATTACATCCCCATGACTTACTTACTTTATAACTGGAAGTCTGTGCTTCTTAATCCCCCTCTCACATTTTGCCCATCCCTCAACCCTCCTTTCTTCTAGCAACCACCAATCTGTTCTCTGTATCAGTGAATCCAGGTTTTGTTTTGTTTGTTTTGTTTATTAGATTCCACATGAAGTGCAAAAATCATGAAGTATCTGTCTTTGAACTCAGTTTGCTAATATTTGGTTTGAGGATTTTTGCATCTATGTTCATCAAGAATACTGGCCTGTAATTTTCTTTTTTTGTGGTGTCCTAGTGTGGTTTTGGTATCAGAATGATGCTGTCTTCATAAAATGAATTTGGAAGATTTCCCTCATCTTCAGTTTTTTGGAAGAGTATGGCAAGGATAGGTATTAAATCTTTGTTAAGTAGAATTCACTAGTGAAGCTGTCTTGTGCTGGACTTCTGTTTGTTAGGAGGTTTTTGCTGATTCAATCGCTTTTACTAGTAATCAGCCTCTTCAGATATCTTAGTCTTAAAAGTTTATAAATTTCTAGGAATCTATCCACTACTTCTAGGTTGTTGGCATTTAATTTGTTCATAATAGTCTCTTTTGACCCTTTGTGGTATCAGTTGTAACTTCTCCTTCATTTCTGATTTTATTTACTTGATCCCTCTTTTTATCTTGATCAATCTGGCTAAAGGTTTGTCAATTTTGTTCATCTTTTCAAAGAACCAGTTCTTAGTTTCATTGATCTTTTCTATTATTATTTTAGTCTCTATTTCATTTATTTCCACTCTGATCTTTATTATTTCTGTTCTTCCACTAACTTTGGGCTTCATGTGTTTTCCTTATTCTAGTTCCTTTAGGTGCAAAGTTAAATTGTTTATTTGAGATTTCTCTTGTGTCTTTTTTTTAATGTTTATTTATTTTTGAGAGAGAGAGAGAGAGAGAGGGAGAGAGAGAGAGAAAGAGGGAGTATGCACAAGTGAGTGAGAAGCAGAGAGAAAGGAAGAGAATCCCAAGCAGGTTCTTCACTGTCAGCACATAGCCCCAATGCCAGGCTCCATCTCACAAACCTTGAGCTCATAGCCGAGCTGAAATCAAGAGCCAGACACTTAATCTACTGAGCCACCCAGGCTCTCCCTCTTGTGTCTTTAGGTAAATGCTATGAACTTTTCTCTCGGAACTGTTTTTGCTGCATCTTCTAGATTTTGGTATGTTTTCTTTTGTCTCTAGGTTTCTTTTTATCATGTTGTTCTATCTCTTTATATCTGTCGTTTTTACAGTATTCTTCTTATAATTGATTTTTAGTTTCATATCATTGTGGTCAGAAAAGATGCTTGATATGATTCAATCTTCTTGAATTTATTGAGACTTGTTTTGTGACCTAATATGTGATCTATTCTGGGGAATGTTCCACATGCACTTGAGAAGAATATGTATCCTGTTGCTTTTGGATGGAATGATTTATAAATATGTTAAGTCCATCTGGTCTAATATATCATTTAAGGCCTATGTTTCCTTATTGATTTTCTATCTGGATGATCCATCCATTGATAGAAGTTGATTGTTAAAATACCGTACATATTGTATTGCTTTCAGTTTCTGCCTTTAGGTCTGGTAGTATTTGCTTTACATATTTAGGTGCTCCAATGTCAGTTGCATATGTATTTACACCTGTTTTATCTTCTTATTGGAGTGACCCCTTTATCATTAGGTAATGCTCTTCTTCTGCCTCTTTTATTATAGTCTGTTTTAAAGTCTATTTTGTCTAATATAAGTATAGCTACCCCAACTTTCATTTTGTTTCCATTTGAATGAAACATCATTTTCTATCCTTTCACTGTCAGTCTGTGTGTCCTTACATCTGGAGTCTCTTATAGGCAGTATATAAATGTGTCTTTTTTAAAAATCCATTCACCCCCTCTATGTCTTTTAATTGGAGAATTTAGTCCATTTACATTTGAAATCATTACTGATAGGTATGTGCTTATTGACGTTTTGTTTGTTGTTTTCTGGCTGCTTTTGTAGTTCTCTCTTTTTTCCCTGCTGGCTGGATGACTTTCTTTAATGTTTTATTTAGATTCCTTTCTTATTTTCTTTTTTATATTTACTATAAGTTTTTGCTTTGTGCTCACATATAACAGCCTATTGATATAACAGTCTATTTTTAAGTCAATAGCAACTTAAATTTGTACACATTCCAAAACTCTACACTTTTACTCCCTTGACAATTTATATTTTTGATGTCACATTTTAAATCTTTTATTGGATGTGTCATCTTTTATTGTATGTAGTTTTAGTTAATTTTACTACTTTTGTCTTCTGACCTCTTTAAGTAGATTTATAAGTGATTAACTTACTACCTTTTCTATATATTTACCTTTTCCAGTGAAATTTTCACTTTGATATGTTTTCTTGTTATTAATTTTTGCCTTGTTTTTCAGCTTAAAGAAGTCCCTTTAATATTTCTAAGGCTAGTTTGGTAGTAGCTAATTCCTTTAGCTTTTGCTTCTCTAAAAAACTCCTTATCTCTTCTTCAAATCTGAATAATAATCTTTCCAGGTAGCGTATTTTTGGTTGAAAGTTTTTTTTTGCTTTCAGCACTTTGAATATATTGTGCCACTCCCTTCTGACCTGAAAAGCTTCTGTTGAGAAATCTGCTAACAGCCTTATAGAATTTCGTTGTATGAAAGAGTTTTTCTCTTGATGCTTTTAAGATTCTCTCTTTAAGTTTTGACAGTTTAATTATAATATGACTTGGAATTATAATTATCTTGGCTTCCTGGTCCTGGATGTCTGTTTCCCTCCCCAGGTGAAGAAGTTTTCAGACAATATTTCTTTAAATAAGCTTTCTGCCACTTTCTCTCTCTCTTCTTCTGGGACCTCTATAATGGGAATGCGATTCTGCCTGATGTTGCCCAGAGGTCCCTTAAATTATCTTCATTTATTGTTTTTCTTTTTGCCTCTCATTCTGGATGAGTCTATGCTGATCCATTCTTCTACTTTATCCAGTCTGCTGTTGACCCCCCTCCACTGCCCCCAGCATATTTTTCAATTCAGGCATTGTATTCTTCAGCTCTGTGACTTCTGTTTGGTACTTTCTTATATTTTCTACCTCTTTGTTAAAGTTTTTATTATGTTCATCCATTCTTCTCCCGAGTTCAGTGAGCATCTTTAATAACCATTACTTTCAATTCTTTATGAGGTGTATTACTTATCTCTGTATCATTGAGGTCTTTTTCTGAAGTTTTGTTTTGTTTCATTTAGAACATATTTCTGTTTACCTATTTTGTTTGGCTCTCTGTGTTTCTATGTATCTGACAAAACAGCTACTTCTTTCAGTCTTTATCCTTCTTATTCAAACTTTCCCTAGCTTTTGGGTTTCTTGAACCTTTGTAATTGTCTAAACTGCCTGATTTATTCTTGATATAGCCCCTAGTTGAGGGTGTGCCAAGACTTTTCAGTGATCCAAGGAGAAGAATCTCATTTAGCACCTGGTTTCAGGCTGATGGGAGCCAGACCCTCAGGCAGCAGCTTTTAAAGTCTGCAAATATATACAGTCCTGTGGGACTGCATTTATAATACCTGTTGGCCTTTAGCCCAGGAGATCTGGAGGTGTCCCTGGGTGAGTTGCAATTGGGACTCCAGAAAAACTTACAAGCTCCTTTCTGGGAAGTATCATCAAACTGAGCTATCTATAGTCAAGGGAGTACACAAGGATGATGTATCCTTGCTTATGTTCCCTAGGAGCACCT
The DNA here is from genome assembly GCF_023721935.1 of Panthera uncia. Classification (NCBI taxonomy): domain Eukaryota; kingdom Metazoa; phylum Chordata; class Mammalia; order Carnivora; family Felidae; genus Panthera; species Panthera uncia. Next base: position 78,547 of record NW_026057904.1, read on the forward strand.
CCTAGACCTCTAGATGTGTGGGAAACTGGAAGCCTGTCCATCAGGCTGAAGCTCCAGGCTAAGTAAATAGGTCTTTTTCATAGGAAGATTGGACTTGTGTTTCAGTCAGCTGTGTACCTCCCTGGGGGTGGTGGCCTGTCAAGAGGTGTCTTTCTGATTGTTACAGTTCCATGGAGTTCTGGAATGCCAGTCCTCTTGGCACCAGGGTCAGGTGATCAAGGGATGCCCCCTGTGTAGATTACACATGGCTTCTGGCTTTAACAAGGCAGCTGAAGAGTGTACTAGGCAGGGTATGCCTGCTAGCTTCAGAAAGGCAGCAAGAAAATGTCTTGTTTATGCATGCCTGCAGGCTTCAATGATGCAGCAAGAGAGAACCCTGTCAGTGCAGGCACTAGTGTTAGGCTGAGAGCGGAAAGATGTCATAACTGCTTGTACTTGTCCACGCCAGCCAGGGAACAGGGAAGAGTTACAACTACCTGTGCTCTCCAGTTTCAGCAAGTGCTATAACTGCTTACCCCAAACTGTCCCAGCAATGCCATGATGCCATTTCCAAGCTCACCTGCTTGTGCTAGCAGGCTGTGTGAAGAGTATAATGATGGCATCTGTTAATGCTTCTGTCTCCAAGGAGGATCTCAACTGTCCTTCACTCCTCCAGCCAATGACCTCAAATCAGCAAATGATTCTCCTTCACATATAATCTAGGTATTTTCCAAACTGCTGTTTATTCACTTGGTCTTGGGAAGAGCAAAACCACACATGAGCCTTCCAGGAGGGGAACATCAGTTTCCTATGGCACTCTGAGATCCCCAGACATCAGCCCCATTGGTGCTCCAAACCAGACATTCTGAGGACTCATCATTCTGGTGCACATCTCAAGGGCTAGGGTGCCCAATGTGGGACACCAGCCCTTTTCTCCTTTGGGATATGTGCCTATCTGGTGAGATCCCTCACCAGATATGTTGCTGCACTGGGGGTGGGATTTTTACAAGATTGTTTCTCTGCCTCTCCTACCATTCTCAATGTGGTCCTTTCACCCTTTGTTGTGGAGAAGAGTTCATCTAGTTTTCAGATCTTTTCCATATGAAATGATCCATATGTAGGTGTAGACTTGGGAGTCTATGGGAGGAGGTCAGTTCAGGACATTGCTACACTGCCATATTGGACCCTGCTCAATCATTGTTTCTTTCTGTTACAATAGATTATCTTTTTTTCTCAGAGGTAGAAAGGAAATTTTCATTTATTCCCAAATATTTCATATTAGATTTTATTTAATGATTCTCAGTAATGACACTGTTGGTCCATCATCCATGGTGAATGATAGCATAGTAGTGATTAATTCCTTTTGAAGATATTTTGCTATTGCCTGTGTTCCCCTGATAGTAAATAAGCAATGAAGCAATCCAAAGAGAGGAAAGAAAGTATAGGAACCCAATAATAATTTAAAGTAATTGAAACAGTAGAAATGAGAATCCATTTCAAACATAAGTACCAATATGCCAACATTTACACTTGAAAAGTAAAATCCTTCTTACACAAACACACAAAATTTTATAGTGACACATGCAAACAAAAATTGATCCTCCATGTTTTATTCCTGGTTATAAATAAAATAAAGCAAAATAAATGAATCATCTGTTTCAGATTGTCTGCCCCACATCCCAGGATCCCCAGATATGCCCAGTTTCCAATATCTCCCAGTCACTACACTCAGAATTGTATGGGACATTCAAAACACACAAATTTGAGTTTTCGTGGACAGAGAAAAGGTCTGTGGATTTTAGAGACATGTCTGAAAATGGATGTGTGTTTGATATAAGGGATAGGTGGATAAACTCACCAGTGACAAAAGGCAATAAGAAGGAAATTAAAAGGCTGTGGAGAGGGCACATTAATACAACAATAGATACTCAAGAGAAATAAAACATTATAGACATGAGTTATGATAAATAAAGATATCTCAAAGCTAGGTTGAGGAAGAGGGACAAGGAAGGGACAACTACATTCATGTCTAGAAAGGAATGTGCCGGAATTGTGGTGTCCTGTACAGATGGTAGAGTAGTGAATTGGAAGATGAGGAAGAAGAGGATGCCATCCTATTTCTGTCCCTTCATCTTGGTCTTTGCTAGCTTTATTTCCCTCAGCTGTAACCCAAAAACTAATAATAATCCCAGGAAGCTCCAAGGCTAACATTTTGGAATTCAGGTATCTTTTCTGACAAATTTGCTGATAAATTTATTGTAAAACTGGATTAAAATTTTTACTCAAGGACACATGATTTATTGAAATCTATTTCAGTTAGTATACCTAAGAACTAAGATGATTTCTGTCCTGTACAAGGAGAAATAGAGGCTCAAAATGCCCAAAGAAATTTTTCGTGTATTTTCAAATCTTTCTGGTACAGTCTGCTAACTTCTTGAGAAAAATGGTGTTTTGGATCTATTTTTAAATCATTAAGGTCTATCAGTTTCCTTTCATTAGTGCCCTTACTTTCTGTGGCTGTTTTATTTAATGGAAAATAAAACAATCCCAATGAGTAATTTCAGCATCTGAACTGAGAAATGTAGGAAAACTTTCTCATGTTCTATAATTTTCCTTTTAAGAAAGGTAGCCAGAAATTCCTCTGCTTTCTCCATCTCCTCTCTTCCTTCATAAGATTTTTTTTCTTTTTGTCTTATTTCCTATTTCATTTTGAAAGTTGTTCATAAATGCAGTGATATCCCAAATGGGATTCCCACTCCCCAGGTAGTATACAAGACATCTAGTAGAATGCAGAAAATATAAACATACATTGTAATGTAGAAAGGAAATTAAAATTACTAATATTTAATAAACAAATTAATACTGGTCTCTCCCAAACACAATTTGTCCCCTGTCCCCTAGCAGCTGGTTACATATTACCTAGGGTAAAAAAATTTTAAAAGGAAAATGGAAATTTCATGGTTTGAGGGGGATTGACAGAGGCACCCTAAATTCCTTCCTCTGAAAACATTATAGTTCGGTGTGCCTGCTCTAGGAGATTTATCTTTACTATACCAATGGTATTAGTGTTGCTGCCACAACAAATCACCACAAACTTAATTGTTTAAACAACACAAATTTATTACCTGACAGTTCTGCAGATCAGAAGTCCTTACATGGGCCTCACCAGGCTAGTCAAGATGTTAGCAGACTGGTTCTTTTCTGGAGGTGCTAGAGGAGAATTTGTTTCCTTGCTCAATTGGGTTTGTTGTGAGACTCCAATTCCCTGTGGTTGCATGACTCTAATGCAGCCCTCTATTTTTCTTACTGATTGGCAGCTGATAGCAATTCCCAGCTTCTAAAAGCCAGACAATTTCTTGGCTCATGACCTTCTTCCTCTAGCTTTAAAGCCAGCAACAATAAGCAAGCCTCTCACATGTCTTAAATCTCTTATCTCTATTTTCCCATTGCATCTCTCTGACCCACTCTTCTGCCTTTCTTTTCCACTTTTTAAGAACTCATGTGATTAAATTGATCTCTCTGAATATTTCAGGATAATCCCCCCATTTTAAGGACTTAACCTTAATCACATCTGCAGAGTCCCTCTTGCCATGTCAGATAACATATTCATTGTTTCTGAGGATTAGAGTCTGGGCATCTTTGGGGGACCATTATTGTGCCTATCATGCCATGAAATTACTTTGTGCCACAAAGAGATTCAACTCATACCTGCAGCATAATTAATAAATAATAAAAACTGAAAATAAGAATTCCTTTAGCTGTTTAAACGTTTGAAATGAAAGGTTTGGTCCATCGTTAAAAATATTTAACTGTTCCATTTTTCAAATTGCAGAAACAATTACTGATTGACATTAGGTAATTACTAAGTAAATTTCAATAAAGGCTTTGATATATTTGATAAATGGGGTTTAAATGCTAGTAAATGATTTAGTGAGTGCACCAACCATGCACAGCTGCCATTTACATTGACTAAGAATTGAGAATGAACTTAAAACCAGTTATCAAAATGAAGTAAATGTTTAAAACTTATGTCCACAGAAAACCTGTACATGGATGTTTAAAGCAGTTTTATTTATAATTGCCAAAACCTGAAAGCAACCAAGATGTCCTAAAGTAGGTGAAAGAATAACCTGTGGCATACCTAGACAAGGAATTATTCAGTGATAAAAAGAAATGAGCTATCAATCTATGAAAAGACGTGAAGGAATTTTAAGTGCATATTACTAAGTGAAAGAAGCCAATTTAAAAAGGCTATATTCTGTTTGATTCCGACTATATGACATTCTGGAAAAGACAAATCTATGGAAAGAGTAAAAAGATCAATGGTTGCCAGGAGTTGGGAGTAAGAGACAGATGAACAGGTGGAGTATATAGGATTTTTAGAGCGGTGGAAATACTCTACATGATACCATAATAATGGATACATAACATTTTACATTTGTTTAAATCCACAGAATGTACAACACCAAGAATAAATCCTAATGTAAGCTATGGGTTTTGGTGATTATGATGCATCAATGTAGGGTCATCATCTGTAATAAATATACCACTTTTGCTGGGGATGTCGATAATGGAGGAGGCTATGCATGTGTGGGGGTAGGAGGAACATGGAAAATCTCTGTACCTTCTTTTCAATTTTTCTCTAAGATGTTTTGCTCTTAAAAAAGTATTAAAAATAAAAAATGAAGTGAATCAGATTTTGAAATTGTTTTATGAAATATAAAATGAAGGTGTAATGAACACTACCACATTGTTGTCATCATAATTACATTATATCAAATGAGTGAAGAAAAGTTGTAAAGTAAAATCTGTTTTTAAATAAAATTGATTTCATCTTTATCTCATCTTTTAAAAGTATGCTTCTAAATGGACATTACTAATGTAGCAGTAATTTATATAACAAATAAGTATATTGATCTAAGTAAATATCCTCAATAAATAAATAAATAAATAAATAAGTACATACATACATACATACATATTTATAGTACATATCCTAAATTTTTAGTTATGAGTTATCAAATTGAAAATTATTATACTAATAAGTTCATACTAAATACATTTGGTGGCTACATTACAAGTCAAAACTACATAGAATAAATGCTTATCAATCTGATATCATCACTTTTGCAAAAATTTTACCGAAGAGTTAATAAGATTTTGATTTGTCACCATTTCAATTTGCCACTAAAAAATGTCATAAAAGAATGGTTATTAAGGATGCCCAGAATCTTTCCATTTTGGAAACATTCAACAAACATTTTAAAAATACCACTTTTTCTAATAGGTAACTGAATTTTAAACATAGAACTTTAAAAGTCACAGGAACATTTGACATATAATTTATACTTATTTAGAATGCAGGGAATTTTATTTGCTGGTTATCTTAACACATATTTCTTGCTGCTAAAACATCCAAAGAAAATTTTCAAATGCATTAGCAACAGCTAGAAAACCTCCAGTTTTCTTGGTTTCTCCATGGTTGTTGTATAATGGACATTTTTTTGTGAGTAGAAAAACTAGTTACGAGCAAAATCGTAAATGTTTTTAGCACACGGGCAATGAGTTACAATAATGCTCATAATTTTACTTGTATTTGATAGAAAGTATTCTTCCATTCTCAAATCATGCTATATTTATTTATGTTTATTTGTATGCATGTTTATGATTAGTTGACATATACAGCATTGTTCCCTTTAAAAATACAAGTGAAATAAGTCAGACAGAGAAAGATAAATAGCTTGATTCCACTTATATATGGAATCCAAAAAACAAAACAAAGAGACAAACAAACAAAAAAACATACTCTTTTTAAAATTTATTTATTTAAATTCAAGTTAGTTACTGTGTAGTATTGGTTTTAGGAGTAGAACCCAGTGATTCATCACTTACATAAAATACCCAGTGCTCATCCTAACAAGAGCCCTCCTTAATGCCCATCACCCACTTAGCGCATTCTCCCACCCACCTCCCCTCCAGCAACTCTCAGTTTGTTCTCTGTATTTAAGAGTCTCTTATGGTTTGCCTTCCTCTGTGCCAAAAAACAGAATCTTAAATACAGAGAACAAACTAGTGATTGCCAGAAGGGTGATGGATGAGGGGATAAGTGAAATAGATAAAGGGGATTAAGAAGTACAAACCTCCAGTTATAAAATAAAGAAGTCACAGAGATGAAAAGTATAGCATAGGGAATACAGTCAATAAGATTGTAGTAATGTTGCTTGGTGATGGATGGTGACTACACTTTTCATGGTGAGCACTGAGTAATGTATAGAATTGTTGAATATGTTGCACACATGAAACTAATATAACACTGTATGTCAATTATACTTCAATCAATCAATAACAAACAAATAAATAAATAAATGTTAAATCCATTCCACTTACCAAACTATTCCCTGAGCCCCAGAGCCAATAGGCTTTAAATTCTGGTAGCGCTTGAGAACTGTGAAGGTTGAGTCTCCCACTTCCACACTGTAGAATTGGTTGTCAACTTTGCTTTTGCTCATGTTGTAATGTTTGGCAATATATGACACATCCACTTGTTTATCGAATCCCTATGAAAAGAAGAACAATAAAAATGTGAGACAAGCGAGCAACCAGAATGATCATGAGCTGTAGAAAAGCCTGTTCTTTTAATGATTACTAATTCAGTCATCTATCATCATTATATAAACCTGCATTTCATATGCAAAATATGTATTAGTCTATGTAAAATAACCTGGAGTAAAAGAACTTAGAAAAAATACATTAAAAATATTTGTTTTTGGTATTAAAACTAATAATAATAAAATAATCTTAGATTAGGTCTACATAATCTTTTTTGAAATGTTTCATTAAAACCATTTAATTATTGGGCCACCTGGGTAGCTCAGTCAGTTAAGCTTGGAACTTCCGCTCAGGTCATGATCTCACTGTTCCTGAGTTCAAGTCCCGCATTGGGCACTGTGCTGACAGTTCAGAGCCTAGAACCTCCTTTAGATTCTGTGTCTCCCTCTCTCTCTCTCTGCCTCTCCCCCACTCACACTCTTTCTCTCTCTCCATCAAAAATAAAAAAAGCATTAAAAAATTAAAAAAAAACATTTAATTATCTGTGAAGCAAACATCTACCAAACATATATTGGGCCCATATACTATGCTAGAAACTTCAGAGGTGATTCCTGATCATCCATTATAAGAGACGAGAAAGGATAGAAGATTGTATCTATATCCCTTTTCAAAAAGAAGTGAGATACAGAATAATGTGTAGTTTTAATTTTTTAATTAGGTAAACTTGAATTAAATGGTGTTGACTTCATTTGTTCTCAATAATGCCCAAAATGTTATTATCCTTCATTAAACACTGAACAATTTTAGTCCAAATTAACAGTATTCTAAAATGACACATGACATCTTTTTATTCTTTACAAGCTTAGATTTAAATATGTTGATTGTTGTATGTTTTGTTTATCTTTAAGACAAGTCCTACTATTTATTACGTTTAGCAATGGAAGAATCTTTCCTTGTAATTTGAATTATAATTTGTGAATATAATATAAATATCCATTATCCATGATTATTGTTTACCCATAAATATTTTTTTACTATAAATAAATTTATACTGCATTTTGTGACATTAAATAATTTCAACTCTGTAGCTGGAAAGGGCCTTACAAAATATTGTCTAGACTATTTCTTGTGACACACACTGGTGGATGCCTACCCAATAGTCATCCCCTCTCCTTCTTGCTTGATTTTGTTCAGGTTTTGAGCACTCTCATATTCTGTAGCCTCCTCCCCATACCCAGAATTGAAAACTGAATAATTCTCTTTAGAGGTGACATCGACCCTTGTGGTATTTGGGTGATTTGTGGGCATGTTTTCATATACCATATGACAGAAAATGTGCCTTGTACTTGGTTGGCTTATTGAATAATGCTAGTTGTCCTGCAATGAGTGGGACATTCAGGAATAATTTCTTATACAATGAATAGTTTCTTACATACCTTAGACTTTTGAGTTATGCCAAAGGTTTAATTACTAAACAAACAAAACCAAAACCCTGCCTTTAATGTTCTGAGCCTAGAATCTAAACTAAAGGATCTTTGTATGGTTTTAACACACATTGACTTCTGAAAACCTGATTCTCACATAATTTGAAGGAAGATTTAGACCTCCTTTGTCTCTGAACCTCTGGTTGGTCATAATACCACTGTCCTTAGAGATTTTAAAATAAAAATTTCATTTCTAAATCTAAAAAAATTGAAATATAAGTACAAACTAATTTGCCCCTGCATGTTCTTGGAAAGGGAGCCAGACACTACAAGTAATGTAAATGAGGAGACGACAGTGTGGACTGCATGGACATGAGTGGCAAAACCTACGAATCTAGAGCAATCTTATGCTAGCATCTTACAAGCCCAGACTCAAAGCAGAATGCAAGTCACAGGCACCCGCCTATGACTAGAAGACATATGGTGGCAGCAATCCAGTAGAAATGCACACAGACCTCAAAGAACAGAGTGGACTATAGATGAGGAATCCAGGTTTAAACTGAAAATTGAAAATTCAGGTAATTTATGAATACAATAAGGAGAGGTCTGAAATTCAGGAGACAGTCCAGGAAGCATGGAACAGGAAATTAAACAAGGCTATTAAAAATCAGGGCGTTGTAAATTTATTCAAGGAGGCAAAAATGGGATTTAGAATTTAAACAATGAGTGTGAACAACAGCAAAAACCAGAACATTAATATTTAAGCAATCCTTGATGTTAACCACAGTATCAGGAACTTCTCTCCATACTACAGTCCATTTCTACTCTAGGCTTTTTGGGTATCTCAGCAGACTAACCACTATTAAGATCTTCCCCCCTCCCCACCTGGCGTTGAAAGGTAAAAAAAGTAACTGCTGCTAGACTAACAAATGAATTCATTTGTCAAGGTTAATTTGGGATGAAGGAAGTGCCTTAACTCCATTTGTGTGTTCTGGCCCTTTTTTACATCCTTTAATGTTCTCATTTCTGACCACCCACAAAATTCTCAGCACAAACTAGCTTCATCAAACCTACATTATCCATTTCTATAGCCCCCACTTACTCTCTTCACTTCTGAAATGTCACTTGTTCCAACTACACTGCATATATATACTAATCTTAAGTAATATTTTATGTTCCAGACACTTGACTTAATGCTGTATCTTGGTACCACCCCACTCCTTCAGACTTGCCTATGGCTTTTCTAGCTCAGTTTTCAGACTAATCCTAAGAGATATTCTACTCAACATTTACAATCATTTAATCTAACAAATACTGATGATGTACATATTATGTGCCAAATGCTGGGGTTGGCCCTGGAAAAACAACAAAAAGAGAAGGTCTCTGTCTAGATGGAGGCAGTCAAGTAAGCAAGTAGTTAAAATATGGATGATATATTCTATAGTAGAATAAAGAAAAGGTGCTGGAAGCAAACAAGGAGTAGCAACTAATTGCTTGCATTCATTCATTTTCATTAATTCATTCATTTACTATGTATAATAAAAACAACTGCTAGATGCCAACCCACAGGTATAAATTGGTAATGCTTGAGAGGAAACATGATCAGTGTTTTCCCTGGACCTCCCTTCTAACTGGTTTTCAAATGTGAATGGGCACCTGAGGAGCTTGACCAAAGGCAAATCACTGTCATACCACATTGGAGATTTGGATGTAGACCACCACATAAATCCTGATAATCTGAGGATTAGATTCTGACTTGAGGAACTTGAGATTTGAGAATCTGACTTTGAGAAAGACAGCATTACAGCAGTCATTCTCAAGATATGCTTCCTGGAGCATCAATATCAGCATCACCTGGAAACCTGTTAGAAATGCAAATGCTCACTCCTGCCTCACACCTATTGAATCAGAAACTCTGTGGTCAAGGCCCAACAATCTGTCTCATTAAGCCCTCGAAGTATTCTGACGCATGTTGAGAACCATACACTATAGTGGAAGGATCACCCGAAGACTTTGAATCCGAACTTATACCTCTGCCTGACATATTTGAAAAGTAAAATGAGATTTCTGCATCTGCGTCAGGGAACACATTTTGCGTATTTATGTATTGCCAAATTACATTGCTCCTGGCACACAAATGGGAAACCAGAGTCCTAATTATGACAAGGATTACCCCTCATCTCATGTTGAAATATTTGAGAGAACCTCACTGACCCAGACTCAAAGCCTCAGTATTAAGAAAGGTCAACAGTTGGCCAAGTGCTATAATGGACTATATCATTTCATCTCAGCAATAATTCACAGTCCTGAGAAGCACCCTGTCATTTTTCCCAGTGCATGTCTGTAACAGAACTTTTTACAGGATGGGGAAGCTACATATAGTCTTGGCAGTTTGATAAAAATGGTTAAAACAATCACAGAGTGTATACCAGCAGCAAGATTTCAGTAAGAAGAGTATGAATTCCCAGTCAAAAAGTGACAAATAAAAGCTATCTAGTGCCTTGACACATTTTCTAAAATAAAAATTACTTCATGACCTTTTTTCTCCATTTTAAGCATATAATTTCTCACAATTACATTGAAAATCATCATTTTTAACTAATTAATTAATTAATTTTTAATATGAAATTTATTGTCAAATTGGTTTCCATACAACACCCAGTGCTCATCCCAACAGGTGTCCTCCTCAATGCCCATTACCCACTTTCCCCTCCATCCCACTCCCCCATCAACCCTCAGTTTGTTCTCAGTTTTTAAGAGTCTCTTATGGTTTGCCTCCCTCCCTCTCTAAATTGTTTTTCCCTTACCCTCCCCATGGTCTTCTGTTAAGTTTCTCAGAATCCACATAAGAGTGAAAACATATGGTATCTGTCTTTCTCTGTATGACTTATTTCACTTAGCATAACACTCTCCAGTTCCATCCACATTGCTACAAAAGGCCATATTTCATTCTTTTTCATTGCCAAGTGGTATTCTATTGTGTGTATAAACCACAATTTCTTTATCCATTCATCAGTTGATGGACATTTAGGCTCTTTCCATAATTTGGCTATTGTTGAGAGTGCTGCTATAAACATTGGGGTACAAGTGCCCTATGCATCAGCACTCCTGTAACCCTTGGGTAAATTCCTAGCAGTGCTATTGCTGGGTCATAGGGTAGATCTATTTTTAATTTTTTGAGGAACCTCCACACTGTTTCCAGAGTGGCTGCACCAATTTGCATTCCCACCAACAGTGCAAGAGGGTTCCTGTTTCTCCACATCCTCTCCAGCATCTATAGTCTCCTGATTTGTTCATTTTAGCCACTCTGGCGTGAGGTGATATCTCAGTGTGGTTTTGATTTGTATTTCCCTGATGAGGAATGACGTTGAGCATCATTTCATGTGCCTGTTGGCCATCTGGATGTCTTCTTTAGAGAAGTGTCTATTCATGTTTTCTCCCCATTTCTTCACTGAATTATTTGTTTATTGGGTGTGGAGTTTGGTGAGTTCTTTATAGATTTTGGATACTAGCCTTTTGTCTGATATGTCATTTGCAAATATCTGTTCCCATTCCATCAGTTGCCTTTTAGTTTTGTTAACTGTTTCCTTTGCAGTGCAGAAGCGTTTTATCTTCATGAGGTCCCAATAGTTCATTTCTGCTTTTAATTCCCTTGCCTTTGGAGATGTATCAAGTAAGAAATTACTGCAGCTGAGGTCAAAGAGGTTTTTTCCTGCTTTCTCCTCTAGGGTTTTGATGGTTCCCTGTCTCACATTCAGGTCCTTTATCCATTTTGAGTTTATTTTTGTGAATGGTGTAAGATACTGGTCTAGTTTCATTCTTCTGCATGTTGCTGTCCAGTTCTCCCAGCACCATTTGCTAAAGAGAATGTCTTTAATCCATTGGATGTTCTTTCCTGCTTTGTCCAAGATTAGTTGGCCATACATTTGTCAGTCTAATTCTGGGTACTCTATTCTATTCCATTGGTCTATGTGTCTGTTTGTGTGCCAATACCATGCTGTCTTGTTGATTATAGCTTTGTAGTAGAGGCTAAAGTCTGGGATTGTGATGCCTCCTGCTTTGGTCTTCTTCTTCAAAATTACTTTGGCTATTCGGGGTCTTTTGTGGTTCCATACAAATTTTAGGATTGCTTGTTCTAGCTTCGAGAAGAATGCTGGTGCAATTTTGATTGGGATTGCATTGAATGTGTAGATAGCTTTGGGTAATATTGACATTTTAACAATATTTATTCTTCCAATCCATGAGCACAGAATGTTTTTCCATTTCTTTGTATCTTCTTCAATTACCTTCATAAGCTTTCTATAGTTTTCAGCATACAGATCTTTTACATCTTTGGTTAGGTTTATTCCTAGGTATTTTATGATTCTTGGTGCAATTGTGAATGGGATCAGTTTCTTTATTTGTCTTTCTGTTGCTTCATTATTAGTGTATAAGAATGTAACTGATTTCTGTACATTAATTTTGTATCCTGCGACATTGCTGAATTCATCAATCAGTTCTAGCAGACTTTTGGTGGAGTCTATTGGGTATTCCATGTATAATATCATGTCATCTGCAAAAAGTGAAAACTTGACTTCATCTGCCAGTTTTGATGCCTTTGATTTCCTTTTGTTGTCTGATTGCTGATGCTAGAACTTCCAACACTATGTTAAACAACAGCGGTGAGAGTGGACATCCCTGTCGTGTTCCTGATCTCAGGGGGAAAGCTCTCAGTTCTTCCCCATTGAGGATGATATCAGCTGTGGGCTTTTCATAAATGGCTTTTATGATGTTTAAGTATGTTCCTTCTATCCCTACTTTCTCGAGGGTTTTTATTAAGAAAGGCTGATGAATTTTGTCAAGTGCTTTTTCTGCATCGATTGACAGGATTATATGGTTCTTATCTTTTCTTTTATTAATGTGATGTATCACATTGATTGATTTGTGAATATTGAGCCAGCCCTGCAGCCCAGCAATGAATCCCACTTGATCATGGTGAATAATTCTTTTTATATGCTGTTGAATTCAATTTGCTAGCCTTATTGAGAATTTTTGCATCCATATTCATCATGGATATTCGCCTCTTTTTTTTTAGTTCTCTTTTTTTGCTGGGTCTCTGTCTGGTTTGGGAATCAAAGTAATGCAGGCTTTATAGAATGAGTCTGGAAGTTTTACCTTGCCTTTACATTTTTTGGAACAGCTTGAGAAGATAGGTATTATCCCTGCTTTAAATGTTTGGTAGAATTCCCCTGGGAAGCCATCTGGTCCTGGACTCTTATTTGTTGGGAGATTTTTGATAACTGATTCCATTTCTTCGCTGGTTATGGGTCTGTTCCAGTTTTCTATTTCTTCCTGTTTGAGTTTTGGAAGTGTGTGGGTGCTTAGGAATTTGTTCATTTCTTCCAGGTTGTCCAGTTTGTTGGCATATAATTTTTCATAGTATTCCCTGATAATTGCTTGTATTTCTGAGGGATTGGTTGTCATAATTACATTTTCATTCATGATTTTATCTATTTGGGTCATCTCCCTTTTCTTTTTGAGAAGCCTGGCTAGAGGTTTATCAATTTTGTTTCTTTTTTTCAAAAAACCAACTCTTGGTTTCATTGATCTGCTCTACAGTTTTTTTAGATTCTATATTGTTTATTTCTGCTCTGACCTTTATTATTTCTCTTCTTCTGCTGGGTTTGGGGTGTCTTTGCTGTTCTGCTTCTATTTCCTTTAGGTGTGCTGTTAGATTTTGTATTGGGGATTCTTCTTGTTTCTTGAGATAGGACTGAATTGCAATGCATTTTCTTCTCAGGACTGCCTTCGCTGCATCCCAAAGGGTTTGGATTGTTGTATTTTCATTTTCATTTGTTTCCATAAATTTTTTAATTTCTTCTCTAATTGCCTGGTCATTCTTTAGTAGGGTGTTCTTTGACCTCCATGCTTTTGGAGGTTTTCCAGACTTTTTCCTGTGGTTGATTTCAAGTTTCATAGCATTGTGGTCTGAAAGTGTGCATGCTATGATCTCAATTCTTTTATACTTATGAAGGGCTGTTTTGTGACCCAGTATGTAATCTATCTTGGAGAATGTTCCATGTGCACTCGAGAAGAAAGTATATTCTGTGACTTTGGGATGCAGAGTTCTAAATATATCTGTCAAGTCTATATGATCCAATGTATCATTCAGGGCCCTTGTTTCTTTATTGATTCTGTGTCTAGATGATCTATCCATTTTTGTAAGTGGAGTATTAAAGTCCCTTGCAATTACCACATTCTTATAAATAAGGTAGCTTATGTTTGTGATTAATTGTTTTATATATTTGGGGGCTCCTACATTCGGCTCATAGACATTTATAATTGTTAGCTCTTCCTGATGGATAGACCCTGTAATTATTATATAATGGCCTTCTTCACCTCTTGTTACAGCCTTTAATTTAAAGTCTAGTTTGTCTGATATAACTATGGCTACTCCAGCTTTCTTTTGACTTCCAGTAGCATGATAGATAGTTCTCCATCCCCTCACATTCAATTTGAAGGTGTCCTCAGGTCTAAAATGAGTCTCTTGTAGACAGCAAATAGATAGGTCTTGTTTTTTTATCCATTCTGATACCCTATGTCTTTTGGTTGGAGCATTTAGTCCATTTACATTCAGTGTCATTATTGAAAGATCTGGGTTTAGAGTCATTGTGATGTCTGTAGGTTTCATGCCTGTAGGGATGTCTCTGGTACCTTGTGGTCCTTGCAACATTTCACTCACAGAATCCCCATTAGGATCTCTTGTAGGTCTGGTGTAGTGGTGATGAATTATTTCAGTTTTTGTTTGTTTGGGAAAACCTTTATCTTTCCTTCTATTCTGAACGACAGACTTGCTGTATAAAGGATTCTCGGCTGCATATTTTTTCTGTTCATCACATTGAAGATTTCCTGCCATTCCTTTCTGGCCTTCCAAGTTTTGGTAGATAGATCTGTCTTTGGTAGATAGTCTTATCGGTCTCCCTTTATATGTTAGAGCGTGTTTATCCCTACCTGCTTTCAGAATATTCTCTTTATCCTTGTATTTTGCCAGTTTCACTATTATATGATGTGCTGAAGATGGATTCAAGTTACGTCTGAAGGGAGTTCTCTGTGCCTCTTGGGTTTCAATGCCTTTTTCCTTCCCCAGATCAGGGAAGTTCTCAGCTATGATTTGTTCAAGTACACCTTCAGCCTTCAGCCCCTTTCTCTCTCTTCTACTTCTTCTGGAATTCCTATGATATGTATATTGTTCCATTTGATTGCATCACTTAGTTCTCTAATTCTCCCCTTATACTCCTGGATTTTTTTTATCTCTCTTCTTCTCAGCTTCTTCTTGTTCCATAATTTTATCTTCTAATTCACCTATTGTCTCCTCTGCCTCTTCAATCTGTGCTATGGCCACCTCCATTTTGTTTTACACCTCATTTATAGCATTTTTTAGTTCCTCACGACCATTTTTCTAGTCCCTTGATCTCTGTAGCAATAGATTCTCTGCTGTCCTCTATGCTTTTTTCAGGCCCAGCAATTAATTTTATGACAATTATTCTAAATTCTTATTCTGTTACATTGCTTAAATCGGTTTTGATCAATTAATTAACTGTCTCTACTTCCTGGAGTTTCTTTTGAGGAGAATTCTTCCATTTCATCATTTTGGGTAGTCCCTGTGGTAGCTAAACTGCAGGGAACTTCCCCTGTGCTGTCCGGAGAAACTTGTGTTGGTGGGCAGGGCCGCAGTCAGACTCGATGTCTGCCCCCAGCCCACCGCTGGGGCCACAGTCAGACTGGTGTTTACCTTATCTTCCCCTCTCCCAGGGGCTGGACTCACTGTGGAGTGGTGTGGCCCCTGTCTGGGAAGCTTGGACACTTCCAGGATTGTGGTGCTCCTTCCATGGGATCTGGCCAAGGGCATATTAGAAGGGGTGGATCCCCAAGGTGCACAGGGGCGGGAGAGGCAGGCTTAGCTCGATTTACCATTGGTGGTCCCCTGTGGGAGGGGCCCTGCAGCACCAGGAGGGAGGCAGGTCTGTTGGAGGGATGGATCCACAGAAGCACAGAATTGGGCGTTTGCAAGGTACAAGCAAGTTCGGTGACAGGAACTGGTTCCTCTTGGAATTTTGGCTGGTGGATGGGAGAGGGAAATGGTGCTTGCCAGTGCCTTTGTTCCCCCACCGAGTTTTGTCCTTCCAGGGCTCAACAACTCTCCCTCCTGGCGTCCTCTCTCCCACCCTGCTCTCTGAGAGCAGAGCTGTTGACTTTTAACATTCCAGATGTTAAGTCCTGCTGTCTGTCAGAACTCACGGAGTCTGGCCCCTCTGCTTTTGCAAGCCAGACTTCAGGGGCCCTGCCTTTCCCAGCAGGCTGCCCCTCCACCACCCCGGCTCCCTCCCACCAGTCCATGTAGTACACACTGCTTCTCCGCCCTCTTGTCTACCGTCAGCCTCTTCTATGGGCCTCTTCTATGGGCCTTCTATGGGTCTACACTTGGCTCTGGAGAGAGTCCATTCTGCTAGTCTTCTGGTGGTTTTCTGAGTTATTTAGGTAGATGTGGGTGGAATCTAAGCGATCATCAGGACAAGGTGAGCCCAGTGTCCTACACTGCCATCTTCGAAAATTATCATTACAAAGTTTGTGAATTCACACACACACACACACACACAATTTACTTTCAAGTATTCTCTTTATACCTAACTTTGAATTAAACTTCATATAAAATCTAAAAGTTAGAAAACACATCCTTGAAAGTACCTCAAATAATTGGGAAAGGCTATTTTAATTATTAAACAGTAAGACAGAGAGATAATGGTACTGGAAATTTTCTTGGATTGATGTTGTAACCAAAATTTTGATGGCAAATATGTTGTGTTGAAAAGCTTCTGCCAGATTTCATCTGTGCCCCAAGTTTACAAATCCAAATTGAAACTCAAAAAGCTCAGAACATATTTAATACAGTATATTTTATCCTCAATTTCCATGCAGTTTTTTCATGATTATAAAGTTCAAATATAAACTTTCTCTTTAAAATGTTCCTATGAAAGTATGCCATTAAGTGTACTATAAAAAATTATCAATGCTAAAAAAAATTTTCCCAGTTCAGGTCACTGGGAGCTGATGAGCTGAATCCAGGAAGGGAAGAACCAAAATTTCACACTGGGAGGGCATGACCAACCAATAAAGATTCTGAAGTTTCAAAATGGATCAGAACTACTTAAAGCACTTGTAAGAGATGGATTACTGAGCCTCACTGAAAGTTTCTGATTCAGTAGAACTGGGGCAAGGCTAACAGTCTGTATTTTTAACAAATTCCTCACTTAAAGAACCACTATTTTATTTTATTTTCTTTAATACAATTTATTGTCAAATTGGCTTACATATAACACCCAGTGCTCATCCCAACAAGTGCCCTCCTCAATGCCTATCACCCATGTTCCCCTCCCCCCACCCATCCCCATCCACCCTCAGCTTATTCTCTGTATTTAAGAGTCTCTTATGGTTTGCCTCCCTCCCTCTCAGTTTGTAACTATTTTTTCCTCTTCCCTTCCCCCATGGTCTTCTGTTTAAGTTTCTCAAGATCCACATATGAAGTGAAAACATAGAATATCTGTCCTTTTCTGACTGACTTATTTCACTCAGCATAATACCTTCCAGTTCCATCCATGTTGCTGCAAATGGAAGGATTTCATTCTTCTCATTGCCAAGTTGTATTCCATTGTATATATAAACCACATATTCTTTATCCATTCATCAGTTGATGGATACTTAGGATGTTTCCATAATTTAGCTATTGATAAAAGCACTGCTATAAACATTGGGATACATGTGCCCCTATGCATTAACACTCCTGTATTCCTGTAGCGAAATTCCTAGTAGTGCTATTGCTGGATCATAGGGTAGATCTATTTTTAATTTTTTGAGGAACCTCCCCACTGTGCTCCAGAGTGGCTGCACCAGTTTGCATTCCCACCAACAGTTCAAGAGGGTTCCCATTTCTTCACATCCTCAACAGCATTTGTAGTTTCCTGATTTTTTTATTTTAGCCACTCTGGTGTGAGGTGGTCTCTCAGTGTGGCTTGGATTTGTATTTCCCTGATGATGAGTGACACTGAGCATCATTTCATGTGTCTGTTGGCCATCTGGATGTCTTCTTCGGAAAAGTGTCTATTCATGTCTTCTGCCCATTTCTTCACTGGATTATTTGATTTTTGGGTGTTGACTTTGTAAGTTCTTTATAGATTTTGGATACTAGCCCTTTATCCAATATGTCATTTGCAAATATCTTTTCCCATTCTGTCAGTTGCCTTTTGGTTTTGTTGATTATTTCCTTTGCAGTGCAGTTTTATCTTCATGAGGTCTCAATAGTTCATTTCTGCTTTTAATTTCCTTGCCTTCAGAGATGCATTGAGTAAGAAATTGCTGCGGCTGAGGTCAAAGAGGTTGTTGCCTGCTTTCTCCTCTAGGGTTTTGATGGTTACCTGTCTCACATTCAGGTCCTTTATCCATTTTGAGTTTATTTTTGTGAATGGTGTAAGAAAGTGGTCTAGTTTCATTCTTCTGCATGTTGCTGTCCAGTTCTCCCAGCACCATTTGCTAAAGAGACTGTTTTTTTTCCACTGGATGTTCTTTCCTGCTTTGTCCAAGATTAGTTGGCCATACATTTATCAGTCTAATTCTGGGTACTCTATTCTATTCCATTGGTCTATGTGTCTGTTTTTGTTCCAATACCATACTGTCTTGATTACAGCTTTGTAGTAGAAGCTAAAGTCTGGGATTGTGATGCTTTGGTTTTCTTCTTCAATATTACTTTGGCTATTCAGGGTTTTTTGTGGTTCCATACAAATTTTAGGATTGTGTGAAGAATCAGTATTTTAGAGAATAATAAATATAAGAGACGTAAGAGGTCACCATTTAAAGAGGGCTAGTTGGAGAAGTAAAAACGGGAAGCAATGCATGTCAAACCAAGTAAACAAAAGACATGGAATTAAAAATGTCATGGTGACTCTCCTTGGAATCATCACCTCATTAGCAGGCCCAGACATCATATTCCCAGGGATGTGTTTCATAGGTATAATATAGTATCCAACTGATGCTCTCTCAATTAGCTCATAAAAATAAACATTCCAAAATCTGTTTATATTGAATTTATACTAAAACACAAAGGTATTCATAAATGCTCATCAAAATGGAAAGTCTTTCCAGAGAAGAAATTAGTTAATTATAAATAAGTAATATTGTATTTAAAAATTATAAATCACCACAGTGCTAACTTATGAAAATCAATACAGTTCAAAATAATTATAGGTTTAGAACAGTCTATTCTATTATTGATTCACATTATTTTTTTAAATAACTCATTCCTCCACTGAATATTAATATCATGTTTAAATTTCTTTTAATGTTTATTTATTTTTGACAGAGAGAGAGAGACAGAGCATGAGCGGGGGAGGGGCAGAGAGAGAGGGAGACAGAATCCAAAGCAGGCTCCAGGCTCTGAGCTGTCAGCACAGAGCCCAACGTGGGGCTTGAACTCACAGACTGCCAGATCATGACCTGAGCCGAAGTCGGACGCTCAACCAACTAAGCCACCCAGGTGCCCCTCATGTTTATTTTTTTTTTAATTTTTTTTTAACGTTTTATTTATTTTTGAGACAGGGAGAGACACAGCATGAACAGGGGAGGGTCAGAGAGAGGGAGACACAGAATCTGAAACAGGCTCCAGGCTCTGAGCTGTCAGCACAGAGCCTGACGCGGGGCTCAAACTCACGGACTGCGAGATCATGACCTGAGCTGAAGTTGGCCGCTTAACTGACTGAGCCACCCAGGCACCCCGTGCCCCTCATGTTTAAATGAATCAATGTTTCTATGTGGATATAGGAGAAATTTTTTCTGCAAAAATTCAAAGCAAACCCATTTCCTCCCTATCCCCCATCTGTGAAAAAATTTTAAAGCTAAATTAAAAGAAGATATTATTGCCACTGGCAGTCTGGTAGGCAGAGAGGAAATCTGAATATAATCTGTTCTGTGAAAAGACTGCACTTTATGCAGACCTGTAAGAAAGGGCTTTGTGGAATGAGTCCGCATTATCAGTTAGTTGCTAGCCTATAGCTATGGAGTTTTGCAAAGAAAAATGTCCTACATTACTGATCTTATCCTGCAGGTATCCAAAGCTTTGACTTCATTCTTCTCAAATTTAATAACCTGTATGCATACAAGTATTCCCTCCTCATTTTCATTTGCGTATGACTGTCCTATGTTACTGCTAGTCATTTCCTGAGCAGGAGACATTAAGGTTTAAAAATATGTAGAGGTCGAGCTTCCTTAGTTTCTCTTGAATGGTACAGCTGAAAATAACACCAAGCCTGGATTAGTTCTGCACTTAACACCTGTGAAAACTTGAGCAAGTCATTTTATTCTTTCATTCATTTATTATTTATATTCTGTGTGGTTCCAAAAAGGATTTGTGTAGAACACCATAAAGGATATGGGAACAATAAAATCATTAAATCCAGTTTTAGGAACAGACCTCAAATAAAGCAGGCTGGGAGATGACAGTTTTACCAGAAGGCTTAAGTTATGACTATCTATTTCTTTGAGCACAAAACTTAGTGTCATTCTTCCACTAAGCCAAAAGAAAAACATAATGACAACCAACAACAAAACACAATTAAGTGGCAAGTTTTGATTCATTAATCTCACAGAATATATCATACCAGACCACTTCATAGGAAAGATAAAATCTCTCTAGTACTTAACTCAGGAAGAATATTCAATAGTTCTTTATGTAATAACCCGGAATCAAACATCAAATAGTAGATATATTTTTAATCAAAAGCATAAAAATATTTTTCATATGATTTACATGACATCAGCTCTCAATAATTCAAGGGGAGAAAGAAAGGTAAAGCAGTATTAATTGCTTACTTGCTAAAGGTGAACTCTGTATTCTGTTAAATACTGTAACACTAACTACAGGCGAGGAAAGTGGCGTACAGAGCTGTTAATTGGTTCAACATTGGTTGAATTAATGGTCTTAGAACCATTAATTAGTCATGTCAATTAATATAAATTGAAGTTTATTCAACTCTAAAACATGTGTTTTTTTTGTTTGTTTGTTTTTTGGTTTTTGGTTTTTGGTTTTTTTGCTAAACCATTCACTAGTTCAGCTAGAATAATTTAGAACAAGGATATGGTTTTCTTATGATAAGGTGAGCTATAGGAATAGAGCTTAGAAGATCAAGAGAAATGAATGAATAACATGCCCTTCTTTTGTATTTATCTATTGTCTTAGCCTGGAGTTTGAACTTAGATGAACATTACATAATTCAAGATTGAAGTAGACAGTGTTGATGAGGGAAAGGTGGATTTTCAGAACTGCCTAGAAATTTAAAGGGTCTGATTCTATTTGCTTGTTAAATATATATTGATCACTTACTGTATGCCAGGCACTATTGAAGATGCTATGGATATACCATATCCATGCTATGGATAGCCAAGATAAATTAGCTACAAAATGAACCTACAGAAAATTAACTGGTTAATCTGTTAGATATTATTTTAGTATTGTCATTTGGATACAGAAAAGTATCTGCCAAAAGTGGTGATTGTGCTTTTGGCATAAATGATGTTGAGCTATTCATTCTCATATAATGACCAGTTATTTCATGCAGTTATTCCATGCAGAATGAGTTATTTCATGCAGAATGACCATGAATATTATGCAGAATACCATAATATGGGTTCAATCCATTTTAAATCTGAATCAAATAATTTACATATGAGTTTTAAAAAGGGAGATTTGAGACAACAATGCTTAATGATATTTAGGATTAGATTCTGTTTTGTCAAGAGCATATTTTCTCCACTCTGTTTCTTAAAGTATTACTCTCTGAGGAGGATTACAGCCTGAAAGGTATATGACTTTTATATTGGTTGCCCAGAGATGGATACTCTGTGGAATCAATGGCTTATAACAAATCAATAATGCAGTAAAACTTTAAGACTTAAATTATGTTTAACCATTATTTTCAATGACGTGAAAAAGCACATTGCAGTAATCAATAATAAAGTGGGAATGGCTTCTGTCCCTTGTCATTTATATATGAGGGCAGAAAAGTAATACTGCTTGAACGCCTGCTAATCACCAAGCTAGTATTAGGACAAGACATTGTGCTAGGTGTGTAATAAATCATTTCATGTAAGACTTAATATTCTGATTTTGCAGTTGAGAAATCCTAGACTGAGAACTTTAGCAAAGGGTAAAAATCCAGCTTTTCTCTAAGAATCATGACTGTCAGTTCTCAGTCAAGCTTTTTACAATCTTATACTCAGTATACTTATTTATGGAATAACAGCGATATGCTACTCTTTTCATTAGTGAGAAGGTTAAATAAGATCATCTATGTAAAGCTCTTAGTATGGTATAAGCTTACTTAAAAAGCCATCAACAAAGTTTACTACTACTAGTATAATTATTATTATTGATAATAATAATTATACTAGTACAATTATTATTATTGAGAAGATAACATTTAAAAGCACGTAGCTAAATAGCAATTTTATAATGTTTTTAACAAAAAGTTGGCTTGAACTGTAGTACCATCCCAAGACACTATAATATTGCTATATAGTCAATACATAACCAACAGGGTTCAGAATGGTTAGGTAATAAAATATTTTTCTGTGTTTTCATCTGTGGCAAAAACAGTGTTCCATGAATATTCACATCCTCTACTACATTCCCC
This sequence comes from Panthera uncia, assembly GCF_023721935.1. Taxonomy (NCBI): domain Eukaryota; kingdom Metazoa; phylum Chordata; class Mammalia; order Carnivora; family Felidae; genus Panthera; species Panthera uncia. The sequence goes on from NW_026057904.1 coordinate 101,213, forward strand.
AGCCTTCCCCTGCAGTACTGTTGGGGCCATGTGATGATTTCTGGCCAATGGATTACAAGTAGACATGGCAGGTGTTAGCTAAATTCAGGGGCATTTAGGGGATGTGCCACCACAATCCATCTCTTTCCATACTATGGTGTCTCAGCTGGCACATCACAAGATAGTAAGAACCTAAATTCTTTAGTCACCAGATAGAGAAGAACCCTTGTTAACCTGTACTAGACTTTGTATAAGAAGAAATAAACTTTTGCTCTGATAAGTCACTGAGACTTGAGGTCTATCTATTACTGCAGTATGTTTTTCATTCAACAAATACTTACTTTGGTCTTACAATTGTCAAGCAATGTTCTAGGCACAGAGAATATAAAGTTCCTGCCCTCAAAGAGCTTAATAAATTCTCCCTTACAGGATCAAACTTGGAATGCTGGCTTCATTACCACAATGATTTAGCCTAAACCAATCACACTGAGTTCTACATTTTTTTATTTACACGTTCTCAATTTGTCTACAATAAAAAAAGAAGTATAAAATAGCCAGTAATAAGTGGTATTATATAGTCAAGACAGGAAAAATTTTCCACCTTATTAAATAATAGTTAATTTTTAAAGAAACTCTTTCTTAGGGTAGGAGTAAGAGGTTATGTTTCCTTAAAAGGAAAGTAAAATGTCATTTAGGAATCAAAATGTTTACAGAGTTGTCTCATATGTTTTTTAGAAGGGGAAATTAGAGTTTATCAAATGCTACATTTAAAAATATGGACACTGGAACCCTGTTTTCATTTACACAATAAAGAACATTATTCTTAAATCCAAATCATTATATTATTAAGATTCTTTCATTGCACAATTATAAAAAGATCTAATTAGTACTTAAGTTTAGTAGTTCCATGTTCTCCGAAGTCTGGGTTTTCATCTTTTGGATATGCACTTTTGTAACTGCCTTAACATTTTTAGGAATCAGTTAGAGATGTATAGAGTATATAACCAAATAAATATTCACCTTTAGAGAAGATGAACAAAAGAAGAGTTGAATGACACATTCCAGATTGGAACTGGTTTTGGAACTCATGATCTAAATTAACATTATTCTTCTTAACCTACTGAAAAATTCAGCTTTTGTATATCATGCACCCCAACTTCAAATAATACCTGTACAGAAAAGCAAAATTATCACTTAATGTATTTTCCAAAGTCTCACGTGGAATTAAAATAGTGCATAATGAATGCATTGATTACTAAAGAACACTATGCAGATCAAAATAGAATGCACATATTGATGCTTTCCTTACAGAGCATGATTTACCATACACTGAAAACCACAGGTAATTCTGGGATATTTTATAGCACAGCTATTTTTAAAGATGTAGGCAATAACTTCATTTAATCTGATTAATACCTTAACCATAATTAAACTTATAGTACAAAGCTATATTTATATTCATGTTTAAGATCATTCAACAAGAAGTCAAGTTTGACCTTTTCGTGCTTCAAGCAAACCAAACACATACCCGCAATCAACCAATACAGAAAGTTCACCAGTATAGAAACAGATCTTAAGAACTTTACACTTTTTTGTTAATCTTTGTAGCATAACTAAATCTATTCATTAACTCAAATAATTATTTAATAAGTCATTAGGAAAAAAAAACCTTCCCAAGGTATAAGACATAAATATAACATTAAATTTTCTCTTTTGAAATTTTCTGCAGCCATTGTCCCATGTGAACATATGGAAAAAAAGTACTTTCAAACATGATGAAACATTCATTCATAAAAATAGCTATGCTAGCTATTATCCTGATAGTATATATATCTCAGTGATTTATTTCATGATTCAAGATATACCATGTTTTCACAAGAATGTTTGCTATGTCTTTAGTAATTTACCCATGGACAGCCATGCATGAAAGCATATACATACAGTAAAACCTTGGATTATGAGTAACTTGTTCTGCGAGTGTTCTGCAAGATGAGAAACATTTATAATAAATTTTAACTTGATAAACAAGCAATGTCTTGCAATATGAGTAGTATGTGACACCAAATGTCACATGATCACAACTGAGCCAATGGCTCTTCTCTATCTCTCTCTCACTCGTTGCAGTATTGTGGGTGACCATCTCCCATGCTCGGATGTTAGCCATGGTATTTGGCAGAAATCAGTGATTTTTCAGAACATTGAAAGGTGCCCACAACCAGCACTAGTGTATTTTTTGTCCCTTCAAAGTACCAATGGACAGTGTTTTGTTTTTCCATACAAGAGTAAGCTTAGGAATGCGTTGCTTCATTCTAGGTCAGACTGCCTGCAGATATAGACCCTTTCCTCTGCTGTCTTATTGTGAGTTACATTAGAGTATATGACAAGAGCTTATTAATACTGTAAATGTAGTCAACATCCAAGCGTATACAATAGCCCCATGCAGAAAAAGATTCCATTGAGCCAATAGCTAGCAGTGATTCCATTAGTGATAGTGAAAGTCATCCTACACAATAACCCACTTCTCCTCTTTCTTGTCTCCCTCACACCAGTCATGAAGGTTTTCAAAGGTAAGTGCAGGTTGATTTGCTTGTTTTTCTTTATGTTTTGAATTTTCTTTATTATTTTGTGCTATATTACAGTATTGTAATCATTTTTATATGAATATTTTTGGGTTGTGGATGAATCATCTGAGTTTCCTTTATTTCTTATGGGGAAATTCACTTTGATATATAAGTGCTTTGGATGATAAGCATGTTTCCAGAACGAATTATTCTCACAAACCAAGGTTTTATTGTATTGGGATTTTAGACAATGAATGCAAAATTAAACGCAATGTATAAAAGCAGATATAGAAGAAAGTCAGAGCTGGGCTTCCTCAAATAATACACAGCACAAGAAATCCCTTGAAAGGAAAAACTAAGATAATTTTTTTCTTTCCCTGTTACATGAAAAACTAAAATAATAAAGGAAAGGTTTATCAGTTTATATCTCAAAATTATAGCCATTCATTTACAAAATACAAAGAACTTCAAATATATCCATGCTCAATCTACTGATTCCCTTAAACCATATTTATAGGAAGTCAGTGTCTAATTTGGTGTTTTAAGGTGGCAGACAATCTCCCCGAAAATCTAAAATATACAAACAATGCCATTTATTTCATAGACCATCAAAAATGGTTTTCAGTTTCCCTGTAAGATTATACAGGTTTTCCTTTGCCTTGCCCTATCAAAATGTCTTTTCCTTTGCTGCTCCACTCCTCTATGTTGGTATAAAAGACTTCTTTCCATCTAAGATGGCCATCCAATGAAGTGTAAAAGTTTTAACCACATAGTTCCATCATCTTTGAAACAGAAACACAATAACCCATCAAATGAAATAAACTTGAGCAAATCAAGATACTTCAAATTCAATATGCTTTAAAGCAAAAAACTATTTTTTTAGAACTCTATAACCCCGGCATCAGGTTTAATGATATTTTTTTTAATGTCCTAGGTACTGTAATCTGAACATATCACTTAAAACTAAACCATTCCATGGGCATTCTAGAATACCCATCTTTTTAAGTTCCCTGGTTTACTTATTTCCAGGTTTATAAAAAGTTCTAAGAAGTGAACATAGCTCATAAAATATTTGCTAACATCCTCAAATTTCTAAAGATTAAAAGAGGAGCATGATGCACTAAAAAATAATAAATCAGAAGTGATCAACAATGTTGCTACAACAGTAAGTTTTTGTTTCTGTTTTTGTCTTTGTTTTTGAGAAAGAGAGAAAGAGAGCTCAAGCAGGGGAGAGGGGAAGAGAGAGAGAGAGAGAGAATCTTAAGCAATTTAACTTTCTATATTTTCTGTAACTGCTTATTGATAACAAATGAAAAAATTGGAAATATTACATAGTATAAAAAGCCACAGATTAAGATTCAAGAGACCTGGCTGGATTCTGAATACACTTGACCAGTTGTTGACAAATTACTTAAGGTCTTTGTGTATTGTCTGTCTGACAAGAAGTTGGAAACAACCTAACCCTGCTGGTGATCAGGTTAAACACAACAGCATACCAGGAACCTGTGAAATGCCTCAGGAAACAAGAAGCTTCCAAAAACATAGTTTGAAAGTAAATCCCTGTGCATAACTGTCTCTAAAACTGAAAACACTCTTTTCTCTAAATTGCTAGAGTAGTAAGTCAGGCACAGGGCTACAGAAAAGAAAAATAAATAAACAGACATTATCAAATAAAAATTCTACATGGAAAGTAAACAAAATGTTCAGAGTCACAACCAGCAACATTCTGCTTACTATAATATTTTTAGATGTTTTAAAATCTATACAATATGCACGTATCTAGATACCAAAAGCTAAAAAAAAAAAAAAAGCAAAATACCAAAAGAAAAAAAAAATCAGTCATTAATAAAGCTCATGCTTTACTTCTCTTTATTCCTTTGCTTTAAAAGAACTCTCACTAGAAACAGACATTCTGCATCTGTGCCCAAAGATCGGGAGCTGATTGGAAAAATAGAGTTAACCTACAAAAAGACTCTGGATTGAAAACTACAGCTTAAGTTTTAAGGTCTTTTTTATTGATCATCTTTGAAGTTCAGACTTAACCTTGAGACTTAACCTTAACATAAAACATGAATTAGTTTTTTGTTTGTTTGCGGTTCACTTTATAAGTGTTAATGGCCATCGTTAATGAATAGGCTCTCGGACTCTAAGGAAACAGCACACAAATAGCCTGCCAGTGGTAGGGCTCAGACATTCTACCCAGAAGTTCAGGCCTGCTCATTTCAAACAATGCACAGTCACAGTTGCAACTGCTTACCTAAACCAAATATACATCATTCATTGATTCATTACGCAAATATTCAGTGACAGCCCACGCCACGCCACATGTTGTGCTTAGCACTCTGGCACATCAGTGTGCGAATGAGACAAAATTTCAACAGCATGCTGGGTAAATATTCAACAACCACAGGGAGGGAGGACTCTTGTTTGTAGTAATTGCTTATTTACATAATGTACATACTCCGATAGTAACAAACTTCAATCTACTGACCTCACACCATTGAACTTTGAGTTGGGGAGAGAGGTGCTCAATCAACTCTTGTGAGCCTGTGTGAGCTTGCTCCACCACACCAGTGAAAAAATTCCTGCCCTTGTGAAAAATGCATTTTAGTGGAGAGAGAGACACAACGTACTAGTCACACATATGGTATACCAGCTACCAAAAAGTGTTATAGGGGAAGAGGAAGGCTGAGAAGTCAGGTAGGCAAACTAGGTAAGAAGGGGCAATTTTAAATAGGAGAACCAGGAAAGGTTCCCTTAAAAAATGACATTTGAGCAAAGTCCTGATGGTGGTGGAGGAGTGAGCCAAGTGGACATTAAAGGAAGAGCATTTCTGGGAGGGGGTCTCTAGGTGACTACATGGTAAAGGCTTGGGTATTTATTTTAAGAATTTTGGTTTTTACCATAAGTGAGATGGAAAGACATTGAAAGGTTTTTCTGTTTTGTTTTGGTTTTAGCCAAGGAGAGGCATGGTCTCACTTATACTTTTCAAATACGACTTTTGCTGATGTTTTGAGAGTTCACTATGTGGGGGTGAGCAAAGGAGGAAGCTCTGGTGATCATCCAGGCAAGAGGCCATAGTAGGTTGAATCACTGAATTCTACTCCTGAAACTAATTACACTATCTGTCAGCTAACTAGAATTTAAATAACAGTTGGGTCAAAATGGTTGTGGACAGAATGTTGGGAAGTGGTGAGATTTCAGATATATTTTAAATATAGAGCCAACAGTATTTGCTAACAAACTGAATGTGAAGTGCTACCCAAAAGATGATTCCAAAGATTTTGTTCTAAGGCCCTGAGAAAGGTGAATCTAGCATTTACTGAATTAGAGTAGAGCAATTTTGGAGGAAAGTTCAGGAATTTGGTTCAGTGTCTGCAGAGTTTGATAGGCCTGTAAGTGAAGATGTAGGACAGGCACTTGGGCCTGAGTCTGATTTTGGAGAGAGGTTTGGGTTGGCCACATAATTGTGGACATAGTCAAGATACTGATAATACTTAAAACACTGGGACTCAATTGGAGCACCAGAAGAATGAATGAAAATTTATTTGAAGTTTAGTTAGCCATTTAACAAACACATGTTCTAGCAAGTACTAACTCACTTAATTCTCATGACCCTGGAAGGTAGGTACTATGATTGTCCTCTTTTTGCAAATTTAGAAACTACAGCACCGAGAGATTAAGTAACTTGCCCAAGGTCACAAGTAAATGGCTAATAAGTGGTAGATTTGGAGTTTCTAACCAAGGCTGTCTAGATCCAGAGTTCTTGTTAGAGACTGGAAGTTATCTAAAGGCCTGAGGCCTCCAGCATTACAACATTCAGAGGTCAGAGAGATGAGGCAGATCAGTAAATCCTATTTGTAGCATGTAACAAACACGTTTTATTCTCCAATAGAAATTCTACTTATACTCAGAGAGAATATTTGTTTCCCTGTATACGTTTTTACATTTTCTGTAATAAGCACATATTACTTCTAGAATCAGAAAAAACTGTACTAAAATAATAGAAGGTGTGGTTATTTTTTAAACCTTGTTTCAATAGATGCATGTCACTGCCTGTTTATAGTACAGCTCAGTGAGAAGATACAATGAAAATCATTACAGAAAAACTGAATTGCTTTTTGCTTGGGGCATGAATAAAGTTACTATATAATTTATTATCAAAAGAACAGTCCTGAGAGTAAAAAGGAGCACTATTAATTATACCATAACAATAGGCTGAATTTAGGATTACCCTAAACATACCTATAGTAGTAAAAAGCACCCCAGGTAGCTTCTTTTTTTTTTATTTATTTTTTTTAACATTTATTTATTTTTGAGAGAGAGAGACAGACCGTGAGCAGGGGAGGAGCAGAGAGAGAGGGAGACACAGAATCCGAAGCAGGCTCCAGGCTGTGAGCTGTCAGCACAGAGCCCGACACAGTGCTCGAACTCACGAACCATGAGATCATGACCTGAGCTGAAGTTGGATGCTTAACCTACTGAGCCACCCAGGCACTCCCAGGTAGCTTCTTTCCTAAGAATAGTGTGTGTGAATAGAGAAAAGCAGTCTTTTATCTGGTCCGTTTACACTACCTTCTTATTATTGTTCGTTGTAGGTTAAATATACCTTTATTTGCTATTATTATTGTTTACCCTTTTACCAACTACCAGTTAGCACTGGGCATCAAAAAACAAACGGAGCACCCCCTGCATGTTACTATATGTGGGTATCAGAGAACTGCTACATAGAGCTCATTAGTCCTTAGGATGAGAAATGATAACACAGACTTCAGCTATTTTGATGATTGAAGCCACATTCAAGGATTAGGAAAGACATATTACTGACATTAAGTATAAATAAAATCTAAAAAGAAATCACATTACACAGTGATTAAACACTATTATTTGTAATCATTAAAAAGAATTATCTTCATTTCTATTCTAACTTAAGAAAACTGGGAAAGAAAAAACATCTAACTACCCACCTCTAATTCCCAAGTCATTTTAAATCTATATCAATACTAACTTGGTGTAGAACATAGGCAAGCTGAAATGGCAAAATGGAAATACAAGGGAATATACTGTACCTTGTTTTACCTGTAAGGAACACACACCTGACAAAAGGCAATTTTCACATCCAAGGTTGGTTCACTGCAGTAGTACAATAAATGGAGGCTCATAAATACCTATAGAAAAAGGGGGGGGGGCATGAATTTCTAAATCACCTAATTTTTCATTATTTAATAGCATAAACTTTAATATAATTTGAATTAAACACAAGGTGTCATGCATAACATATATTCAGCATAATCCTTATCCCGACTAGTACTAGGTACTTTTCATAAATCATAAACACTAAATAATAAAGTAAGGTAAGATGTTTTATTTTTATAATGATCAACACCATCACAATCATAAAGATTAGATAAAAAGAATTGGATATACTTAATAAGTTAAAGTTTAGAACAATTTATTATACAGTACTTTCAGTTCTAGGCAACTAACTTTAAAAATCTCAAACATATGCTCAAGAGCATATATATAAGCATGCTTATTGCAGAATAAAGGGACTTTTAAATAAACACTAATTGATAATAGAATTATATATAGGACTTGAAATAACTGAATTCAAGCTTAAGGTATCAGCGTAGATAAATTTTTCAAACATGATGTTGAGTGGGGGGAAAAGGCAAGTTTCAAAAGGGTATGAAGATCATTATATTATTAATATAAAATTTTAAAATATACAAAATCATACACATTACTTTGTTATATAATCATAAAACCAAAACCAAGAAAAAAAATGGGCACTATATTAACATCAATTTAATCTTGGTTTAAGTACAAAGATTTCAATTACATTATTTTCCATATATTTAAAATATTTTATAATTTTGCAAAGTATTAAGGACAGGATAAAATCATGTAATGGTGGTAATGCCAAATTAAGCACTGTCTTATTGAGTATGATGAAGCAGCATCAGAGAAATCCAACTGAAATCTTTTTCAGTTCAGTTAAGCTCACTTTACTGAATATATTGTGTGCAAGACACAATTCTGTGAGTTAAACAATTTTAAAACCACGACTGACACAAGACTTCTGTTTCTGGAAAAATGAATGATTTGATATCCTAAAAACCACTCGGTGTAAAACTCCTAAAAAATTAAATGAAATGTACAAATTATATTTTTAATGCATAACTGAAGTGCCAGAAGGAAAAGAAAGAAAGAAAGAAAGAAACGAAAAGGAAAGGGAAGGAAAGGAAAGGGAAGGAAAGGAAAGAAAAAAGAAAAGAAAAAAGAAAAGAAAAAAGAAAAAAAAGAAATTAATTCTGAGGCTGAAAACAATGTGAAAGAATTCATGCAGAGAAGTGAAAGAGCTGAAGTTGCCTCTTGTCCCTAGGTCATCTGCTGATGTCTGAAGATGAGAACTTTCATTTTTACATAGTAGCATGCAGAGTCCAAGAAACAAAGCTTAGAATCTATCTATGGTGGGAAGTCACATTGAAGACACCTGCACGGAGCTTAACAGAGAACTTTTAAACAAACTTTAGAACTAGCAAAACAATCCCAGAAGGAAGGTCTGAATTGTAAGAAAAAATATTTTACGTGGGAACTTGGTAGATTTTTTAAATTTAAGAAAGAATGAAAGGGCAAGAACATATAAAACATTCCTGAAGAAGAGGAAAATGGGTGTTTGTGGAGGTTAGGAGGGTCCACAGTTGTAGTTAGTAAATGTATGTGGGATTGATGCAGAACTAGACCTATAAATTAATAAAGAGCCAAAAACAGACACATACATACATGGAAACCTAATTATGTTAAAGTTTGCATCGCAAATATTTGGGGAAAGAAGAAACTATGCATTAAAACATGCTGAGACAATAGGTCATGCATCATAAATATGGGGGATGTAGGTGGGGTAGAAGCACACCCCTGTTGAAAGACAATACTCTATCAGATCTTTCACACTTCTCCATATCTTGCAAACAGAAGCACTGGCTGTTTTTATTCCAGACTATCTTCTCAACGATAATTACAAAGCAAACAGTCTTGGAAGAGAGAGATAGTATCTCCCTCTGGAACAAAGGGCAGGTTTGATTACTCTCCAGTATAATAAAGATAAGGTGTCCCTCTGGGACAAGCCATGCTTACTGCCATTATAAATACATGGCTTCCTTTGCCAGTATAAATACATTCCTTTGGAGTTCCTCTTCCAAAATGTAACCCACTCTATATGCAGTAGTCACCCGACCTTTGAGTCACCCTGCGTGATTGAGGGCTGAGGAACGGGCATGAATGTTGACATTCTAGCTACTGCTATTAATGTGAGTAACAACAAGAATCTGTGTCTACTTCTTCAAGCTACGTGGTAGAGTCACACATGTTTGTTTCATCATTATTTTTTTACTTATTATATTTTTATAAAATTTTTTTATGTTTATTTTTGAGAGAGAGGGAGAGAAAGTGAGAGTAGGGGAGGGGCAGAGAGAGACAGGGACAGAAGATCTGAAGCATGCTCTGCACTCGCAGCAGAAAGCCTGATGCAGGGCTCAAACTCACCAACCGGGAGATCATGACCTGAGCCAAAGTTGGACAGTTAACTGACTGAGCCACCGAAGTGTCCTTATTTCACTATTATTTTTTTAAACCTTACATATATGAAATACCATTTGATATGTCAAATATTTTATAATAGGAAAAAATTCAAGTGACACAAGGAACTAGTGGTCCTTCATTCTTTTGCTAGACATTGCTGTGTACGCACAAATGCCTGGAATCAAAACACTCATAATAGCCATTAATGGGAAATGATCTTGAAGAGAAATGCTGAGGGGTATAAAGAAGGAAGATAGAAGAAATTGTGCTTGATGATAACATTAAACTACTGAATTAAGAAATTCCGGAACTTTTCTACTTCTAGACTTTCTGTTATATAAGAAGGTAAATCCCCCATTAAAAAAAAAAAAAAAAAACTACTAAAATATACTCAGAAAGCAAAAACTAAAACAAAGCAACAACAAAAAATATGGTTTACTCCTCAGATTTTAATCTGTGAGATTATTTGATTGTATCCATGAGATTTCAAGGAGATTTATATATCATTTTTGCCAATTACCTCTACTTTTTAAATTTTTAAATTTAGTTTTAAATCAGGTATAATTTACACATAGCAAAATGAACTGTTCTTAAGTATATATGTTGATGAGTTTCGACAAATGCCCATATCCACGTAACTCACATGCCAATGAAGATAAAAAATAGTCTGATAACCCTAGCCCCCCCAGGCAAACAATGTTCTAACTTCTTTCAACATAAATTGGTTTTTCTTGTCTTTGAACTCACATAAATGCAACCATACAGTATGCACTCTCTTTTGTTGGGCTTCTTTTGCCCAGCAATACGCTTTTAGTATTCAGCCATATTGGCATAAATTTTAGTAATGGTTCATTCTATAATGGCGTTTAATGCATCACAATGTGCTATCCATCTACTTTAGGACATTTGAGGTGTCTCTAATTTTTAATATTATTAATAATGCTCCTATGAATACTTACCTACATGTATTCTTGTATAAATATGCTTTCATTTCTCTCAGGAAAAGTACCAAGAGAAAAAATTGTTAGATCATGAGATTAGGAATATATTTTATTAATGAAAAACTGACAGACACATTATCAATCCCCTGCAGCAATGTATGAAATTCAGGTGTTTTACATCTTTGCCAACATTTGGTTTATCAGTTTTCTAAATTTTAATCATTCTAATGGGCATTTAATTACATTTTGCTATGGTTTTATTTTTTATTCCCCTGATGACTAATGATGTTGAGCTTATTTTTATTTGTTTATTGGCCACTTATTTATAATCTTTTGTGAAGTGCCTTTTCAATTTTTTTACCCATTTGGTGGTGGATTATGGGTGGGGAGAGGAGATTATCTCTTATTTTTTACAAAATATAGAAATCTTTTATTTCAGATGAAAGTTTTCTGTCATATATACATATTATAAATATTTTCTTTCAGTTTGTGGCTTCATATTGAACTTAGAAATGCTGTCTTTTAGGAATATTTAATTTTTATGAAATGCATTTCCTTTGTCTTTCTTTTATTAGTAGTGCTTCCTTGAGTTTATCAAGGGATCTTCCTTGAGTTTATCAAGGGTGTGATCCACACCAAGTTCACAAAGATATTCTTCCACATTTTCTTCTTGAAGCTTTGCGTTGTTAATTTTACTTTTAGGAATATAATCCACCTGTAATTAATTTTAATCTATGGTGTGACTTTTTTTAACGTTTATTTATTTTTGAGACAGAAAGAGACAGAGCATGAACGGGGGAGGGTCAGAGAGAGAGGGAGAGAGAATCTGAGAGAGGGAGAGGGAGAGAGAATCTGAAACAGTCTCCAGGCTCTGAGCTGTCAGCACAGAGCCCGACGCGGGGCTCGAACTCATGGACCCTGAGATCATGACCTGAGCTGAAGTCGGATGCTTAACCAAGCCACCCAGGCGCCCCATAATCTATGGTGTGATTATATATTGAGGTATATACTGAAGTTCATTTTTCTCCTTATAAATAGCCACTTGTTCAAGTACCCTCAGTCATAATAACTTCCTTTCTATACTGAGTTACCTCACTGCCTTCGTCAAAAAATCAATTGACTGTACAAATGTGGATCTATTTCAGGAACTTTTTTTGGTTCCATTGACCTACTATCTATTTTTACCCCATTATCATTCT
>NW_026057905.1:0-66792 GCF_023721935.1 Panthera uncia
AGTATTTGCAAATCAATCAGCGTGGTAAGCCACATTAATAAAATAAAGGATAAGAACCATATGATTCTCCCAATAGATGCAAAAAAAACATTTGAGAAAATATAGCATCCACTTGATAAAAACCCTCAACAAAGTAGGGATAGATGGAACATACCTCAATATCATAAAGGCCACATATGAAAAACCCACAGCTAATATCATCTTCAATAGGGAAAAACAGCCTTTCCCCTATAGTGTCAGGAATAAGTCAGGAATAAGACAAAGATGTCCACTTCTCACCATTACTATTTAACATAGTACTAGAAGTCTTAGCCTCAGCAATTAGACAATGACAACAACAACAACAAAATAAAATAAAAGGCATCCAAATCAGCAAGGAAGAAGCAAAACTTGCACTATTTGCAGATGACATGATACTCTATGTAGAAAACCCAAAAGACACCACCAAGAAATTGCTAGAACTAATATATGAATTCAGCAAATCATAGCATATAAAATCAATATACAGAAATCTGTTGCATTTCTATACACTGATAATGAAGCAGCAGAAAAAGGAATCAAGGAATTGATCCCATTTACAATTGCACTTAAGACAATTAGATACTTAGGAATAAACCTAACCAAAGAGGTAAAAGATCTGTACTCTGAAAGCTAGAGAACTTCAAGAGGACACAAAGAAATGGAAAAGCATTCCATGTTCATGGATTGGAAGAACAAACACTGTTTAAACATCTAAACTATCCAAAGGAATACACATTTAATGCAATCCCCATCAAAATACCACCAGCATTTTCACAGAGCTAGAACAAACAATCCTAAAAAAATGTGTATGAAACCACAAAAGACCCCAAATAGCCAAAGCAATCCTGAAAAAGAAAAGCAAAACTGGAAGCATCACGATTCCAGATTTCCAGCTATATTACAAAGCTGTAGACTTCAAGAGAGTTTGGTGCTCACCCAAAAACAGACATATAGGTCAATGGAACATAATAGAAAACCCAGAAATGTACCCACAACTATATGGTCAACTAATCTTCGACAAAACAGGAAAGAATATCCAGTGGAAAAAAGATGGTCTCTTCAACAAATGGTGTTGGGAAAACTGGACAGCAGCATATGAAAGAATTAAACTGGACTGTCTTATACCATACACAAAAATAAATACAAAATGGATGAAAGACCTAAATGTGATACCTAAATGGTTTTGTCAAAATCTTAGAGAATAGAGGCAGCAATCTCTTTAACCTTGGTCACAGGAAATTCTTACAAGACACATCACCAGAAACAAGGGAAACAAAAGCAAAAATGAACTAATGGGGCTTCATCAAGATAAAAACCTGCACAGTGAAGGAAACAATCAACAAAACTAAAGGCAAACTATGGAATGGGAGAAGATATTTGCAAATGACATATCTAATAAAGGGTTAGTATCCAAAATCTATAAAGAACTTATCAAACTCAACACCCAAAAAACAAATAATCCAGTTAAGAAATGGGCAGAAGCTATGAATAGTCACTTTTCCAAAGAAAACATCCAGATGGTTAACAGACACATGAAAGATGCTCAACATCACTTATCATCAGGGAAATACAAATCAAAACCATGATAGGATACCACCTCACATCTGTCAGAATGGCTAAAGTTAACAACACAAGAAACAACAGGTGTTGGTGAAGACACAGAAAATGGGGAACCTTTTGTACTTTTGGTGGGAATGCCAACTGGTGCAACCACTCTGGAATATGGATGTTCCTCAAGAAATTAAAAATAAAACTGCCCTATGACCCAGCAATTGCACTACTAGGTATTTACCCAAAGGATACAAAAATACAGATTGGAATGGGTATATGCAACCCAGTGTTTATAGCAGCATTATCAACAATAGCCAAACTATGGAGAGAACCCTAATGTCCATTGACTGATGAAAGGATAAAGAAGATGTGGTATGCGTGTGTATACACACACACACACACACACACACACACACACACAATGTAATATTACTCTGACACCAAAAAGAATGAAATTTTGCCATTTGCAACAATGTGGCTGGAACTAAAATGTATTATGCTAAGCGAGATAAATCAGACCGAGAAACACAAATACTATGATTCCACTCATATGTGGAATTTAATAAACAAAACAAAACAGATAAACATATGGGGTATGGGGAAATGGAAAAAAACCATAAGAGATTCTTAATAACAAGGAACGAACTGAGGGTTGACAGAGGGAGGTGGGTGAGGGATGGGCTAGGTGGGTGATAGATATTAAGGAGGGCTCTTGTTATGAAGAGCCTGGGTGTTGTATGTAAGTGATGAATCACTGAATTCTACTTCCAAAACCAATATTTCACTGTATGTTACCTAACAAGAACTTAAATAAAATTTGAAAAGAAAAATAAATAATTTAGAAAGCTACGTAAATTAAAAAAATAAAAAGGAACAAATGCCATAAGAAATAAGTTATCACTACTATAAGAAGAAAAATTGGTAGATCTGAAAATGAACTAAATAGACATTGTGGGAAAAGTAGCTTTTAAATTAAAAGCCTAATAGGTTAATAGGCTGAATAGAAATAATCGAGTTAATGAAGTAGAAAAATATTCATAAGCATTTATCACATACTAATAAAGAGATGAAAAATATAAAAGATCTAGAGATACAGGCAATAGAATAACAAGGTCCAAAATAAATAAAACAAGTTTCAGAAGGAACAAAGCAAATCAAATGTGCAAGGGGCAATATTTGAAGTGATAATGACAGTTAATTCTCCTATATAGTTGTAAAACATACTGAAGTCCTTAGCAGGATAGATAAGAATAAATCCATGCCTAAAAAGAGTACGAAGAGCAGCCAACACAGTAATAAAATCCTAAAAGCAACTAGAGATGAGTCAGAATCCCCATAACAGAACAATTGGACTGAAGGAAGGCTAATGCGTATATAAGTATTAAAGTAAGAAAAATGGTACCTTAGAATGTCACTTTAAAACACAAAATAGAGGGCTCCTGGATGGCTCAGTTAATTCGGCTCAGGTCATGAGCTCATGGTTCCTGAGTTCCAGCTGCACGTCAGGCTCTGTACTGACAGCTCAGAGCCTGGAGACAGGCTTCGGATTCTGTGTCTCCCTCTGTCTTTGCCCCTCCCCCCACTCGTACTCTGTCTCTGTCTCTCTTTCTCAAAAATAAATAAACTTAAAAAAAAAATAAAACACACAATGGAACCATAAGAAAGAAAAAAATACAAAACAGAACCAACACGATGAGAACAATAAAACATATAAACAAACATTAAACAAAAGATCAGTTTACTACCAACATATAATAGAAAGTAAAGTTCTCTAATTTTGATGAGAAAAATTCTAATTTTGATGGCAAAAACATCCTATAATTTGCAACCAGTTGGAGGACAAGTAACAAACATTAGAGGTCACCCCCCCCCCAACGCGTTCATCAAGTAGGGACTCAGAAGCCAAGCAAGGGAGCGCAATAAAATAGTCCCAATACAAAACCACCCTCAAAGTAACTTAAAAAAAATAGGTTTTCTGCTTAACAGCAAAGAAATAAAAAATAAGATATTGTTTTACCTCTCAAATTCTTGAAGTTTTGATGATTAACATTCAATGCAGAAGAACAGACCTAACCTGCTATCTTCCTCCCAGACATCTATTTCAATATCCTACTTTATTCATGTCAATGTAAAATAGCACTAAATAAATATTCGTTAAATGAATTGCTATATGTTGCAAATTAAAATAGATACAAACTGTGGGGGCAACTTGACAATAAGTTATGTGATTGCTTTAAAATGCATTTAAATTTTTTTTAATGTAATTTATTGTCAAATTGGTTTCCATACAACACCCAGTGCTCATCCCAACAAGTGCATTTTAAATTTAAATAATTCCATATCTAAGTACTTATGGCAAAGATATAATCAAGTATCTGTACAAAGATTAATCTATAAGAATGTTCACCATAGCATATTCACAGTAAAATAATTGAAAAACTAAATGTTCAATAAAAATAGATTAATAAAAGCACGTTAAAAGCATATAGCATAATTCCATTTAGCCATTTATAAATTACAATATGTATAAATGTTCACAATACATTGTCAAGTGGAAAAATATAACAAAAATGGGTTACAATATGACCCCAATCTTTTTTAAAAAATAGATATGAGTATAGTCTTATAGAGACAGAAATGTGCACATATTTAATTTTTGTGCTTTTATATGTTTTTCAGTTTTACAGTGAAGACTGCATCTTTTTAATTAAAAATACTACTACAGTGTATAGTAAAATAACAGATATAAAGCTTTCTTCAGTTTCTTTTTTAACTGAAAGAAAACATAACAAATATCTAAGCAACTTCTTTTCATAGATAAGAAACTTAAGACCTAATAATAAATGGTTAGGAAATCTTCCAAATTCATACATCATCAGTGAGGCAATAAGGACTCAAATTCAAATGTGATAAATGTTATGTAGTAAACACAGATTAAATTTCTAAAAACACTGACCAGCAAACATTTTAAATATATTAGAAATGGCCTCTCAGGAATTGTTTTCTAATTCTACCTAAAATTCATGTATCTGGGGCCCAAACCTAAACACAAGTATTTCACTTAATTTTCTAAAATATCCCGTACAGAATTACATTAACACAGAGAAAAAGGATTTTTTCATCATCCTTTTCATTTGGAAAAGTATTGCTTAAATTGGTTCTAACAGTTTTAACAGGCACCACCAGTTTAGATCTCACTATCAATCACAAAAAGCATTTTATCCAGGTGAAGTATATAAACCACTACCTTTGCCTAGTTACATCTTTTTTCTTCAACATTCCTCAAGACATTTTGCTATTCAAATATCAAGAGGTATAAAACTCAGCTCTTCAGTTACTTCATGAAACCCTATGTACCTACCACCACCACACCTATAATTCTACTCACACAATACTCAGCCTCTAACATCCTCATGCTCCACACATCTGTAATAATTTCTAGGTTTGTATATGAATTACACATGATCTTCTCTAAATAGGAGCCAGAAAGGAAAGATGACATTGTTTTCCTCACCGATTCTACATTAATAAGATAATATTTGTAAAGCATATAGTGCCTTTTACATAATAAGCACCAAATGTATGTTTCTTATATATACAATGTGATAGATAGATAGATAGATAGATAGATAAATAGATAGATAACATTTCACATCACAGATGATAAATACATAAAGACTACAAGTCCCAAAAAGTAAAAACAGCAATAGTGATACACACTAAAGCATTTGGGTGTGGTCAGAATTCCCTATAATATGTAAAAACATTTTTAATATTAACCTTATTTCAAGAAGAAAATTCAAATTCCCATCACCTGGACTAAATGAAAAATATCCATGTATTTAGTATCCACTGTATGTCAGGTAGCTATACTGGACAGCCATGTACAATACCGAAGAATTCAAAAATAGAAGGTGAAAATCAGTGCCTTTATGGAATTTCCATAAAATTAAAATATTTGCATATAAACGGGTTTATTTTTAAATCCTCAAAGTTAAAAATTTAACATTAAAGTAACTTTTAAATTTTTCTAAGGATTGACTTTTTAAAATATATTTATTTTAACACAGATGGACATAATAATATGCCTTAAGCAAGAAAAAAAAGAAAGAAACCTTTGGGCAATTATGTCAAAAGGCAAAATGAAATCTTAATTCCACTAAACAAGTAGCATTAATGCTTTAATTATGTATCCCCACAATAACCAGGCCAATAGAGGCTATTCATTAGGTGAAATGTCAACTTGAATCCTGGAGAGGTGCTGAACTTACACAAACAACTTGGTCCCTTAAGTGATGTGGAAAAATCTAACAACGTAATGAGAAGAATAAATTCAGAGGTCACTCTATCTTCCAGTCACTTAGCAACTAAATTGGAGTGAAGAGGGCAAGAGGGAAATGATTTCTAAAAATAATTAACCATAAACTCTGAAGTAGAGATAAGTAAAAAAGAGGATGAAAATGGAAGCAGCTTTTTCCATGGTTTCAAGCCAGCTCTTTTTGTAGGGACATATTTATCACCACCCAAAGACCCAAATGCAAGGTCTGTTGCCCTTCCTTTCTGTCTATACATCTCTCTGTCCCTTCCACTTCCCCCTCTTTCTACTGCTACCTAGAGCCTTTCTCATGGCCTCCCTCATGGTTTCTTTCCACCATGGGGGAAAGATTTATCTGACTAGCCCCTTCTGCAGATATAATTAGCATACATCTATCTTGCACAGTCAACTCTTTAAACTCTAAAGTACAAACTTCAGAAAACACAAATGCAAACAGATACTCATCTCATTTAGCAGCATAAAGTTTTGTTTGTTTTTAATTTAGTCAAAACTTCACAGAATGAAGAAATAAAAAGAGGGTATTTGGGATATTGCCAATACAAACTCATAGCACAACCCAATGCTTCAAGCAGAAAAAAGCAGGCCATAAATTCACATAAAATCAAATGTTCTCTTATTCTTTTAGCCTTAGTGCAACAGATAATATTTTTAAACCTTTTTTTAATGTTTATTTATTTTTGAGAGAGACAGAGACAAGTGCAAGTGGGGAAGGGGCAGAGAGAGAGAGAAACATAGAATCTGTAGCAGGCTCCAGGGGCCATCAGCACAGAGCTTGACATGGGGCTCAAACCCACTAACCACAAGATCATGATCTGAGTTTAAGTCAGACACTCAACTGACTGAGCCACCCAGGCACCCCAGTGCAATGGATATTTTAAAAGAACATTTCCTGGGGTGCCAGGAGTAATATGATTTCAAAAGAATTTAAGAATCAAGAATCATGTCCATCTTTTTTCAACAGTGGTAACAGAGCCTTTACATTTTTAAAAAATGTTTATTTATTTATTTTGAGAGAGGGGAGAGAATGTGAGTGCATGAGAGCAGGGGAAGGTCAGAGGGAGAGGGAGAGAGAAAATCCCAAGCAGGCTCCATGCTGCCAGCACAGAGCCTATTGTGGGCTCAAATTCATGAACTGTGAGATCATGACCTGAGCCAGAATCAAGAGTTGGACGCTTAGCCAACTGAGCCACCCAGGCACCCCAGAACCTTTACGTTTTGATAAGTAGACAGGCCACAGGTAGGAAAGAAGGGCAATGATGTCAAGAGTTTTCCTTAAAAGCAAAAGAAATATTTTGTTTTCCCCCTTTACATATATTTATTGTATAATTAACTGGTTGGTATTTAGAAGGATATATATATATAGATATATATAGATATATATACACACACACACATATATATATAGAACTCCACCTGCATTTAAAGTTGGAAAAGCTAGTTCAAATTGTATGAGTATTTCTTAACAACAAACACAATGTTTTTGGTTTCTTCTAGTGATATACTCAGCCTAATATATTTGTAATGGCATTTGTATCTAGAATTTTAGCATTTGGATCAGGGCAAACATCTCTGTTTATTAATTTCTGTCCTAATCTCTAGGCCCTCTATAACCTTTAAATATGTCCAGTAGACTCAGTTGTGTCTTAATTATCTCACAACATAGGGAAATTTTGAAGGAACAAATTGAATATTGCCAAAGATGAACATTTTTATTTTTTGTATCACTCTCCTCTCCAATGAACATGTTTTGGAAGCTCTCCCTTTCCTTGAATTGAAGGCTGACTTCAGCTATCCCAGCTGGGACAGAGCCTGCTGAGTAGAAAAGAATTGGGAAATGTCAATCAGCTTTGACAGTCAGGATTTAAACTCCAAGGAAAAGTACAGAAATGTAAAAAATCCAGTTCGGATCCAGAAAGCATTTACAGGTTAGGATCAAACTAAACAGGAAGAGTATGAAGAATTTCTCAATCCTGAGAAATTGTGTTGAGAAAATGCCATTCAGCATGTCACTGCCTTTTACAGGTCAGTGGTTTGACAGAAACAGTTCAAAATGTAGGAGGAAAAAGCCATATTGGATGGCTACTCTGCTAGTATATCTTTTACAGTAAACAAGACAGTATAGAAATTATAGTGACCAAACATATTTATAGATAATAAAACAGGCACATTTCTCATTTACAGTGGCTTCTGTGTCACAATGCTGGATTCCCCCTTCAGGACTGAGCCACTCATTTCTCCAGCTGCTGGGAGTTTTGTCTGCTGACCGCACACAGCGGAGTCTCTTCCCAGGAATGGCCCACTGCTAAAGGGAGCTTCTCTACCCAAAGTTATCCCCCTTTCCCAGTGAATGTGGGGTACCAGCCCCCAAGCCCCTAACACACTTTGTCTTAACTGAAGGCATCTCTGTAGGGTCACTCCCAACTTCACAGCTCCCCATGGGAAATGCATTGTAGTTTGGCTTCACCTTCTGCCCATGCTGCTGTTCCTACCTCCTTACAGGTGTTTTTCTAAAAACACTCTCCAAAGCATCACTCTAGCTCAGAATATGTTGCCCGGGAAATCCATCCTAGAAAAGTTGATACCAGGAATAGTACTGGGAAGCCCACTTTAAGATGGAATTTGGATCTGGATAACCTGTCTGGTAAGGATGATCCCATCACAAGGAATAAGGCCTAGTATGCACTAGTGGAACAACTGCTGTAACTTTGACAAGCGATGACCTGAAATGCAGTGCACCAACAGGTGCAATATCTTAGATACCTGAGAAGTTGAAGAGACATCATAACTGAAAATACTGTGAAGGCATGCCAAAGGGGCACAGAGCCAATCTGAAAGAGTCACCAATGGCCAAATGTGGAACCATTTAAGCAACAATATAAAAAATGTAGTATTGAATTATATTCCAAAATACAAAATAAATACACATGAGTCCATAATTGACATAAATTAATTATTAAGTAAATAAATTAATGGGGGAGAAGAGACAAGTCTCTCTACAGAAGTGTTCCAAATAACTTATGTTGATATCCACCCCCTCCAGGAGGAGAAACTTAATTTCTACCTTACTATCTCACCTCCTGATTCCCCAGGGTGAACTTCCTTAGTGATTTATATCCAGAGTATAGAAGGGGGGAAAAGTGATATTAGAATGGAGAAACCTGGCCAATACTACCTCAAAGAGGTGATCAAAGCTAAATTATCAATGATAAGTCATGTTGAATTCATGAACCCTTTATATGATATGATGAGAATGGCACTTAACTTTGTGGTATCCTCCAAAAAAAAAAAAACCTGCGAACCCTGTCTAACCATAAAAGAAGCAGTGGACAAACCCAAATCAAAAGACTTCTGAAAACAATAACAACAACAACAACAACAACAACAACAACAACAACAACAGAACTTGACCAGTGTGCCTCAAAAATATCAAGCACTGAGGGCAAGGAAAGTCTAAGAAACTAGTCACAGACCAGGGAAGCTAGGGAGATATTGAAGTAATACATAGTGCTAGGTCAGCCAGAGAACTGCTTGGTAGCAATGAATAATGGGAGTAGGCAGCGGTAGCAGGTGTCTAGAAGCATCAGAGTGCAGAATCATTCCATTTTTTAGGCTCTTACCTATGCCTTAACCCTTGGTTCTGGACTGGTCTTCCAGCCATCCAGAAAGATCTGTGAACCCTTTTACGGAATCCCTTTCTGCTTAACCTAACAAAGGCAAAAAATAGATCTTTGCAGAGTAGAGATTAAACAAAAACCACATAGTACCTGGAGAAGGTCCACTTAGAACCAATACCAAAACTTTCCCCCAGTAAATTGCTAAAGATTAGCACTAGTTCCTTAATGGGGAAAAACTGGAAATTAATACTGTAATACCCATTACTCCCTCATTATTCAATTATGTATTGATCTCATTAGGGAAATTGGCTTGATGTTTTCAATGAATTCTGTCATCCTCTTCATAACATTCTGAGTTAAAGAAAACTTCTAGGTATTTTTTCACATGTAGATATCTGGACTAGATAATTAAAATCAATATTATGTTATTTAGGTGGATAAACCTAGAAAAGTATAGGAGAGAATATTCTTTACCTCCCCTGAGAAGATTTTAAATTCAATATAGATAGTCCTCCTTGCTAAGAGCTATTAGACTAAGTTACAAATATATGGAAATTTTCAGCTGCAAAGTGCAAAAAAGTAAAATTGCCCTAGAAATGCATTTTATCACAGAACCAATAGTCAAAGACAACATTAGCCTGAGTTGCCAAAGCATATCTAACATATTCCCAGCCTCTTTATTTTAAACCACATTTAATCACTTTTCAATTTTGCTTTCTGTTTGTTAAAATCTGTATGTCAACAAATTTGCTTTGGAAAATAAAATATAGTTCCAACTAAATTTCAAATAACCTCTACTAGCATAAATATTATTTCAACTTTGAAATACTTTAAAAATCAAATGGATTAAGTATTCCCAAATGTGGGGAAAAACACATAAGCAAACACACTTTTTAAGCAAACCAAGTGTATAAATAAATTTCACATCATTGACTAATCATAAGATAATTTCCATTAATGAAATAGCTTAATTGATATTTCATGTTATTTGACTATAGATATAGGCAATTATTTGAAAACCACAGTTCTACAGCCATACCACCCTGAAGACACCCAATCTCATCTGAAAATGAGCAGTACACACCCATGGGTATTTGTATGTATGTATAAGTGCATATGTGTTACTAAATTAGAGATGTTGGTCCATAGGCCCACAGCCCCTACCGTCTAAGCCATGCTTTGTATCTTTTGAGCCACACTTAACCCCTTCACAACTGATTAGACTACGCTAACCTAGTTGATCTGGTTTTTCTTGGGAATTTAAATTAGAAAATTAAGAGACTATAAATTATATGAAGGAATAAGTTGTGTTTCAAAATGAGGCTATGGAAGTGAAAATTGAGCCACATGTTACTACAATGATACATTTAAGTCATCACTAAAATTTAATAAACATTAAAATTTTTTGAACACTTATGTGCCCAGAACTATGCTAAATGCTTTACATGCATTATCTCATTTAATCTTCACAATAATCTTATGAGATGGATACTACTCCTGTTAACCACATTTTATAGATAAGGAAATTGAGTTACAGAAGGGTGAGTAACTTGCCCAAAGTCCAACCCTGGCAATCTGAATCCATACTTCTTATTCTTATTCACTCACAGTATTTTCAGTAACATTTTTTTTAAAAAAAGGAAACTAAGAGAAACTATAAGAAGATGATGTAGTTCCCTGAAAAAGAAAGAGAATCTGAAATAAGAATCTTACATATCCAGTTCCCTTGAAAACTAACTATAATATACAACCTGCTATTGGGCTCATATGAGATTTCTATATAATTAAAATCAAATGTACCAAATAAACATAATTAATTTGTGTACTTGCATAAGCTTAACAAATCGCTTTATGTGTTATTCCTTCTAAAGTTTCCAGTGGATTGCTGTTTCTAATTACTTGTCTTAATATATTTAAATTTAAACAAACAACATGGTACTCTGAGGAACACCAAAATTCTGAAATTGAAATTAGGCTTATAACTTAACAAAATTATAATTAGCTATTTTTAATATCAAAGAGGCAAAAAGTACTTGTCAAAGAACCCAATTACAAGTATTTATTCAGTAGCTAGTATTACATTGTTCAGACATTGTGAGGGTATAGCAATGAGCGAAACAAAAAAAGAATGCTTTACCACATTTAATTTACATTCTATTCATATCAGACCATTTTAAAAATAAATTAAGTGTTGTATAGTGAAAGATTCATGCCATTAGGCAACTTCTAGGAGAATGATGCCAAAGCACAACTTAAAACTGCAAGGCCAGAACTGACCAACCTCAACCCACATAACTGAAAAAGAGGCCACTCTTATGAGAACTCTTATTAAATCGGCCTACTGGTTGAGCTTTACATTTGATCTTTTAAATAAATATTTACATATTGTGGCCACAGAGAAGTCATAAATTGTAATGACTGTCCAAATAAGAAGTTTATTTGCTCATGCTCATTATTTTTTTCTTTTATATATTTTTTTAATTTTTTTTTTTTTTAGGGAAAGAGTGTGTGCACACACATGCATGCACACAAGTGGGAGAGAGCAGAGGGAGAGGAAGAGAGAGACTCTTAAGCAGGCTCCATGCCTAGCACAGAGCCCAACACAGGGCTCGATCTCACAAACCAGAAGATCACAATCTGAGCCAAAATAAAGAGTAGAATGCTTAACCAACTGAGCCATCCAGGAACCCCACCCCTGCCCATTCTAGTTGACTAACTTCCTACATGAATTCTGTATGACAACACAATAAAATTCAGATGGAATTCATGATGCTGAACTAGACTCATAGAATAGTAATTAAAGCATGCAATGCCAATAATTGACTTAGTAAATCAGTATTATAGTAAACCTTTATATCATATTATATAATTTGAGAATAAGAGAGCAGGAAAGGTTATCTTGGGCATGGTTTTTAACACATATAATAGGATTATTTACATAAAAATAATATACCCAACATTTCCTATCAACAGACATACTTCAAACAGCAAAATAGGCTACTCAGAAATGTACATGCAGATCTTTACTACCTTCATGTTATATAGAGTCTAATTTCATTCTTGATGTTTGACAGCTGACAACTTTCCAGCTCTCCTCTTTTCCCATCACCTCCCCCACTTCTGTCTGGGCAAGTTGTTAAGAAAGCTCAGATGCTCCCTTTTTTGGTGACATCAGGAAGTTCAAACCAGTCAAGTCCTAAGCACTGCACACAGAAACACTCATCTCAGCCCCACCCCTAATCAGAGTAAAATCCCAACCCAGTCTCCTTTCCCTGTTTTCTCAAACCCATTTTTGACCCTGCTTAGGAACATGTCTGCTCTCCCCCCAGAAAGTCTCATTATATGAGTAATTAGACTTTTCACAGTCTTGGTGCATGTATAGTATCATTATTCTCAAAATCTAAAGCAAATTTTGGGTGGGAGACCCATCTCTCCTCTGCAAGGTGACCATAACAATTGGCAAAGCATGCATGTCTAGATGATAATTGCCATTGCTGGGGGTCTTTCTACTCTTGCTTTGGCTTGCTAATGGACTCTTCTGCCTGCTGAAGAGCATGCACTTTGAGCTGCTGCCTAGCTTGTGCTTTGAGCTATGCTACTTTGTGCTACATTTGCTGAGTTCTACTGAGCTTCTGTTAGGATTTAACTGACCTAGGTAGGACATTTCACTATTTGGCATCTAGGGACTAGAGTATGGGATTGGGGCCTTCCTTAAAGTGGCCCTGGATCATGTGTCTTGGCCAAGACCTATCTGTGTATCTCAGATTAAAACTTGTGTCTTGATTCCAACATATACCACCACTGATGCTAGGCTCGGGATGTATGTTTCACCCAGGAATTGGCCCTTTCTTCAGAGTGCTTAGGAGAAAGACTGAAATCCTGTGTAACATATAGTCTCATTGGGTGGTCTTTTGTGTGGACCTGCTTAGGAACATGCCCTGCTCTCCCCAGAAAGCCTCACTATGTGAGTAATAAGTCTTTTCATACACGCTTGGTGCAGAATGACATCATAGTCTCAACATCTGAAATAAATTTTGAGTAGGGGTCCATTCTTCCTCTGCAAAGTGAGCATAACACTCCTCCACATTAATGACTTAAATATGCCACAGTTTTTTTTTTTTAGGTCTTGTTTTAGCTATAGCTTAGTTGCCTTATATATATCCAAAATTCCATATGTAAGAGAGTTAGATCTCTACCTCGATTCTGATGACCCAAGGGTATGAACAAATGAAAACAGCCCAAAGTTTTCATGTAATAAACATTTATTGATATACAACAGGTCTGAAATTCTGCTACACATTGAGGATATAGTGGGGTTTTCAGTCTAATGGTAAGAACAAAGATTAATCAACATCATTTCAAGAAATGTCAATTTTCAACTGTGACAACTTCCAGAGAAAGAAAGTATATGATTCTATGCTGGCCCATCTATTATAATAGGATCAATCCTGGTCAGTTAAAAATATTAAGGAAGTGATATATGGGCTGAAAGCTGAAGAATGAGTAGAAGTAGATAGATAAAAAAAGAAGTGTAGAGAATGCCAGACAGAAGGACTAACATTGGCAAAAACACAGTGTTGGAGGGAACATAGAGAAATGTGAGTGACTGAAAGTCAGAGCAAGCATTATGGATGAAGGGGTTCAGAATAAGCATCATATTATCAGACTTGTACATGAAAATGATCAGTCTGGGAATGCCTGGGTCACTCAATCGCTTAAGCCTCCGACTTTGGCTCAAGTCATGATATTGTGGTTCTTGAGTTTGAGCCCCATG
The DNA here is from genome assembly GCF_023721935.1 of Panthera uncia. Taxonomy (NCBI): domain Eukaryota; kingdom Metazoa; phylum Chordata; class Mammalia; order Carnivora; family Felidae; genus Panthera; species Panthera uncia. The sequence continues at coordinate 14,297 of NW_026057905.1, forward strand.
TCAGGCTATGTGCTGACAGCTCAGAGCCTGGAGCTTGCTTTGGATCCTGTGTCTCCCTCTCTCTCTGACACTCCTCCAACTGCACTCTGTCTCTCTCAAAAAATAAATAATAAATAAATAAATAAATAAACATTAAAAACATTAAAATGATCAGTCTGGGTAAATATAAAGAATGATTTGAAGAAGACAGAGTAGTTGAAAATCAAATATCAATAACCCAAAATCAGCCCTATTAATTTAAATCATGAACATATGTATTTCTTCCCTTTCTTTATCTCCGAAATTTAAAAAAATTTTTTTTAACGTTTATTTATTTTTGAGACAGAGAGAGACAGAGCATGAACGGGGAGGGTCAGAGAGAGGGAGACACAGAATCTGAAACAGGCTCCAGGCTCTGAGCTGTCAGCATAGAGCCCAACGCCGGGCTTGAACTCACGGACCGCGAAATCATGACCTGAGCCGAAGTCAGCCGCTTAACCAACTGAGCCACCCAGGCGCCCCTATCTCCGAAATTTAAGAGAACATAGTCACTGCATAGGACTATATATACCTCAGTTTGTGTTTTCTTCCAAGTTTGAGATATAATGTAAGAGAACCTTACCTTTGAAATAGAAGTTAAATAAAAATTACCAAAAATGAATGAGATTCACCATTTATCGGAATAACATCTTAAATACAATTTCTCTATTGCAATGAAAATCAATCCTCATTTACTTCACAGTAATCTAAAACTTATAGACACCAGATGTTTGGTTGGCCTAAAGAAACTGAAGTTAACGTCTCCCAATTAGTGTATAAATTCAACTACTAAAGCACATTAATACCCTAGGGGGAAAAAAGTTTTAATACCCAAACAAGAATCTAAATAGTTTAATATATTTGGTTTCTGTGTAGTAAAAAAGTTAATAGCAGGCCTGAGACTGCTATCCTTCAAAAGGCCTGCTTGAAATTACAGCCACTGACTAAAGTCTGGAAACTTGGATTGGAGGGATGCTTCTGCCATTGCCAGAATTGATTGTAATGTCAAAACTGTATGTGCAAGCAATGTGGTTTATGCTGAACACCTGCTCACCTTATGAGACTCTCAAATTTTGGTATGTGCCCGACAAAGGGGACAACATGACTAGCCCCCAATAAACATCTTAGGCCCTGAGTCCCAACTGAGCTTCCCTGGTAGCCATATTGTCACAATTTGTTGCTGGAGAAATTACACATGTCCTGTGATACTCTACTGGGAGAGAACTCTTGGAAGCTTGAGCATGGTTTCCTTCAGACGTCACCCTGTATGTTTTTTTTTTCCTTTTGCTAATTGTACTTTGCATCCTTTCACCTTAAATTTTTTTTTAATGTTTATTTTTGAGAGAGACAGAGTGCAAGCAGGGGAGGGGCAGAGACAGACAGACAGACAGACTGACAGAATCTGAAGCAGGCTCCAGGCTCTGAGCTGTCAGCACAGAGCCCAATGAGAGCCTTGAACTCATGAACCATGAGATCATGTCCTGAGCCAAAGTCAGACATTTAACTAACTGAGCCACTCAGGCACCCCGCATCCTTTCACTTTAGTAAATCCTAGCTGTATGTGGAACTATATTCTGAGTCCTGTGAGTTCTCCTATGAATCTCAAAATTTGGCAGTGGTCTTTGGAACCCTGACACAGTTGTCATATTTTATCAGGAAGTAAAAGGAGAGTTAATATATCATTTATTCCTATTTTAAAATTCTTACACTTAATAATTACTAATAAAATATTAACACATAGGAGCGCCTGGGTGGCTCGGTCAGTTAAATGTCTGACTCTTGATTTCAGCTCAGGTTATGATCTCGCAGTTTGTGGGTTCGAGCCCCACATCAGGTTCTGCGCTGACAGCGCAGAGACTGCTTGGATCCATTCTCTATCTCTCTGTCTGTCTGTCTCTCTCCCTCTCCCCCTCTCTCTTTGTCCCTCCCCTTCTTGTGCTCTATCTCTCTAAAAAATAAACTTTAAAAATATATATTAACACATATTATTTACCTGGTCACATTTCATAGGAAACATTTCCAGATGACACTGTATTCTTGGTGCCCACTGATACAAGATTTATTGTTAGGTTTCTCTCCTATATATTCTCTGTAAATGTATCCCTGGATATATAACCCAATAAATATATAGTTATAAGTATAGATAGTGATAAGATATCTTAACACATATGCATATGCATTTCAAAAGAGAAAGTGGAAACAGAAGCTTCTATCAATAGATTTCTCTGAGAGTACATCAAGAGAAGCCTTTTAATTATGACAGCATACAGGGTAATGCAAATGGTACATGTATCAAGCTAATTAAATATGGAATTTCATTTTTTAAAAGTTAAAAATCTAGCTCTCAGCATGTGCTCATATACGTGATTCTCATTGAGGTGAGCTTGGCAGGCATGACTTTATAAAAAATGGAATCTAACAGTGTGAGGAATTCACACGATAAATAAGAAACAAGCTTCTGTTTTATCACCTGGGTGTCTAAATATCCAATACTTATTTTCTTTCCACTTTCCACTTTACCAGACTTTTAGTGGACAGTTATGTTTCAAGATCATAGTGCATTTTTGAATTATTTTATGCAAATATAATGAAAGAAATGTAATTAGTTTAAAAAAATAGAAGAAAAACAGCATATTATTAGTGACAGGTTAAAAGATCATTGTTTAATAGTCATAATTACAGTACATTATCCAGAGTTTTAAGATTATTTTGAAATTCTTTTATAGGACACAAGCTAGTATAGTAAAGAACATCAAACCTTAAATATATTTTCCTCTAAGATTTTAAATCAACACTGTGAATTGTGTATTATTTCAATCAGTTTCTGAATGAGCTACCCAACTATGTAAGAATCTAGGAGGAAGCCATCACTAACTTCTCCTCAAGAGTTTCAAAGATAGTTTCAGAAAATATGAAATGACAGATGTGCTTGGAACTTAATTTTCTATTCTATGTTAGGACAATATGCTGAAGAATTCTGTGTTCTCTGTTACAAGTATGACTGAAGACCATTTCCATAGTGAGAATGAATTTCTTAAGAGTCTGATATGGCTGTCCCTAAATATTTACCAATATCATTTCAAATTATTAAGTTTTGCACATGAGAAATATACATTCCCAAAGCATTGTAAATCCAATTTACCTGGCTTCACTTGGAAGCATGTTTTCAATGGCTTTGGTGAATTGTTTTCCTTGATTTTTTTTTAAAAAAAGTTTTATATCTAATAATAATGTATTGTGAATGTCACAGTTTGTCTTCTGAGTAATGAAAACATAAAATCCCTAATGAACCAGAAATGAAAAGGGGGCATTCTCATAGTTACCCCCACATATTTGTTCTCCTGGGAGTGGCAAAAAATGTAAATATATACTTTGAATATTACAATTATTTGAAAAAAGACATATAAATAATACTACTATTCTCAGGTCTCTAGAATATTTTCTCATCTGTCAGCAAAATCAGTTACAAGGTAGAATCCGTCCCAAAAGACATTTAGACCAGCCTTGGGGATTATGTACAGCCAAACTAAAATTATTCAGAGATTCTCAAAGAATGGCATTATTATACAGGGAAAACAAACAAACAAAATATAAAATCCCTCAGCATAAATACAGAACCACTTGTGGGAAGAGCACAGTGGGACACTGGCTGCCTAACTTGCATACACTAGGTCCTACCACCCTATGCTCTGATGGAACTGCCCCTCTTAGTCACACTTGCCTCAGTCCCAGTGGATAGACCCCTCCCCCAAAAGACAGCACAAACCCCTGCCCACACCATGTCTCCTGACAGGAGAGTTTTGCAGAGCCTCAGTTTTGATGGAGGTGGTGATAGGTCTTATTTCACAAGCAGACCAGAGCACATCTAATTAAAACCCACCAAATTCAGGCCAGGGACCAGACACTGCTCACGGCAGGCAAGAAGAGTCTCTGCAGACAACTGGCCTAGAGAATAGAGCAGCCAAAACACAATAGTAGGGTGCACGCAGCACACGCCAGAGACACTTCCTGAAGTGCCATGCTATGGGCACTACATAACCTCTTCTTCATAAGGCCATTACTTTTAGGAGCAGGAGATATAATTAGCTTTCTAACACAGAGAACAAAGCAGAATCTTAGACAAATGTGAAGATATAGGAATTTAACCCAAATGAAAGAGAAAGATAAGGCCATGGCCAGAGATCTAGGTGAAACAGATATAAGATATAAGTAACATGCTTGATGGAGAATTTAAAGCAACAATCATAAGGATATTCACTGGACTTGAGAAATGAATAGAAGACATCAGTGAGACACTTACCTCAGAGATAAAAGAGTTAACAAAGAATAAATCCAACCACAAAAGACTCTTAATAATAGAAAACAAACTGAGGGTTGATGGAGGGAGGGAGGTGGGAGATGGGCCAGATGGGTGATGGGTATTAAGGAGGGCACTTGTGATGAGCACTGGGTGTTGTATGTAAGTGACGATCACTGAATTCTACTCCTGAAACCAATAGTGCACTGTATGTTAACTAACTGAAATTTAAATTTAAAAAAGAATGAGAGATGAAAGTACAATAAACAAGATTAGAAACACGTTGATGCAATGAACACAAGGCTGGAAGAATCAGAGGAACAAATTAATGACCTAAAGGATAAAGTAATGGAAAAAAGTGAAGCTCAACCAAAGAAGGAAAGAAGAAATGAAAATAAACTTAAGAAACTCCATCAAACATAATAACATTCATATTATAAGAGTCCCAGAAGAAGAAGTGTCAGACAAAAGAAGGCAGAATATTTATTTGAAAAAATAATAGCTGAAAAACCTCCCTAATCTGAGGAAGGAAAAAGACATCCAGATCCAAGAGGCACTCTCATCAAAATCAACAAAAGCAGGCTCACACCAAGACATATTGTAATTAAATTTGCAAATATAGTGACAAAGAAAAAAAATCTTAAAAGTAAAGTAGCAAGACAAAAGATGTCCTTAACTTATGAGGGAACATGCATAAGGCTAGCTGGAGATTTTTCAACAGAAACTTGGCAAGCCAGAGGGAGTGGCATATATTCAAAATGCTGAATGGAAAAAATCTGCAGCCAAGAATACTCTATCCAGCAAGGCTATCATTTAGAATAGAAGGAGAGATAGAGGTTCCCAGATAAAGGAGATCATGACACTAAACCAGCCCTGCAAGAAACAGTAAAAGGGACTCTGAGTGGTAAGGAGAGACCAAAAGTGGCAATATAAAGGCAGTTAACATAAAAACAGTAAAAATTATTATTTCTGTAAAAATAAGTCAAGGAACTCACACCAAAAAAATGATATAAAAAATAATTATATATACCTAAAATGTGGGGAGGAGAGGAGAAAAAAATGGGTTCAAACTTAAATGACAATCAACTTAACATAGATTGCTATATGCAGAAGATAACCATATATCAAAAACCACTAATAAACATGCAAAGAATAAAGAGAAAGAAATCCAAATATATCACTAAAGAAAATCATTAAAATATGAGAGAAAGACAAGAAAGGAGTAGAGAAAATCTCCAAAAAAAAAAAAAAAAACACAAACCGGTAATAAAATGGCAATAAATACACATTTATCAATAATTACTTTGAATGTAAATGGACTAAACACTCCAATCAAAAGACATAGAGTACCAGAATGAATTAAAAAAAAAAAAACCATCAATATTTGCCAATAAGAGACTCATTTTAGACTTAAAGACACCTGCAGATTGAAAGTGAGGGGATAGAGAAACATTTCCCATGCAAGTGGATGTCAAAATAAAGCTGGAGTCATAATACTTCTATTGAACAAAACAGACTTTAAAACAAAGACTGACAAGAGACAAAGAAGGACACTATAATAACAAAGGGGACAATAAAATAAGAAGACATAACAATTATAAATATTTATGCACCCAACATGAAACACTCAAATATATAAAACACTTAATAACAAACATAAAGGAACTAATGGATAATAACACAACAATAGTAGGGAACTTAACCATCCCACTTATATCAATAGACCATCTAAACAGAAGGTAAACAAGGAAACAATGGCTTTGAATGATAACACTAGACCAGACGGGCTTAACAGATATATTAGGAACATTCCATCTTAAAAAGCAGAGTACACATTCTTTTCAAGTGTACAGCGAACAGTCTCCAAAATAGATCACATATTAGGCCACAAAAGAGGCCTCAACAAATACAAAAAGACTGAAGTCATACCATGCATCTTTTATGATCACAACACTTTGAAACTAGAAGTCAACCACAAGAAAAAATCTGGAAAAAGCACAAATACATGGAGGCTAAACAGCATGCTACTTAACAATGAATGGGTCAACTAAAAAAATCAAAGAAGAAATTTTTTAAAAAAGCACATGGAAACAAAGGAAAAAGAAAATACAACAGTAAAAAATCTTTGGTATGCAAGCAAAAGTGGTCCTATGAGGAAAGTATATAGCAATACAGGCTTACCTCAAGAAGCAAGAAAAATCTCAAATAAACAACCTAAACTTACACTTAAAGGAGCTAGAAAAAGAACAGCAAATGAAGTCTAAAGTCAGCACAAGGAAGGAAAAAATAAAGATTCGAGAAGGAATAAATGATGTAAAACTAAAAACAAAACAAACAAACAAACAAAAAATAAAACAAATCAATGAAACCAGGAACTTGTTCTTTGAAAAAAATCTATAAAATTGATAAACCTCTCACTAGAGGAGAAAGAAAAGAGAAATGACCCAAGTAAATAAAATTACAAATGAGAGAGGAGAAATACCAACCAACACCACAGAAATACAGCAATCATAACAGAATATTATAAAAAACTATATACGTCAATAAATTGGCATTAGAAGAAATGGATAAATTCTTAGGAGCATATAAATTACCAAAACTGAAACAGGAAGAAATAGAAAACTTGTACAGTTCAATAACCAGCAAAGAAACTGAATCAGTAATCAAAGAACAACAAACAAGCAAAAATCCAAGTCCAGAGGGCTTCACAGGCTGATCCTACCAAATAGTTAAATAAGAGTTAATACGTACTCCTCTCAAATTCCAAAAAATAGAAAATGAAGGAAAACTTCCAAATTCATTCTATGAGGATAGCATTACTCTGATACCAAAACCAGATGAAGACACCACTAAAAAAGAGAACTACAGATTAATATCCCTGATGAACATGGATGCAAAATTCTCAATAAAATATTAACAAACTGAATCCAACAATACATTTAAAAAATCATTCACCCAATCAAGTCTGATTTATTCCTGAATTGTAAAGGTGGTTCAATATTTGCAAATCAATCAACCTGATAAATCACATTAATAAAAGACAGGATAAAAATTATATAATCCTTTCAATAGATGCAGAAAAAGCATTTGGCAAAGCACATTGTCCATTCATGATAAATAAGAACCCTCAAAAAAGTAGAGTTAGAGGGAATATACATCAACCTAACACAGGTCATATATGAAAAACCCACAGCTAATATCATCCTAAATAGGGAAAAACTGAGACCTTTTTCTTTATGGTCAGGAATAAGACAGAGATGTCCACTCTCACCACTTTTATTCAACATGGTACTGAAAGTCCTAGCCACAGCAATCAGACAACAAAAAGAAAAAGGCATTCAATTCAGCAAGGAAGAAGTAAAATTTTCACTATTTGTAGATGACATGATACTATATATAAAAAACCCTAAAGACTCGACCAAAAACTGCTAGAAATGATATGCTAATTCAGTGAAGTTGCAGAATACAAAATCAATGGGCACAAATCTGTTGCATGTCTATACATCAATAATGAAGCAGCAGAATGAGAAATTAATGAATCAACCCATTTACAATTGCACCAAAAAAAATAAGATACCTAGGAATAAACCTAACTGAAGAGGTGAAAGACCTGTACTCTGAAAACTATATAACATGGATGAAAGAAATTAAAGACGACCACAAAGAAATGTAAAGACATTCCATTATGGATTGGAAGAAACAATATTGTTAAAATGTCTACGCTTCCCATAGCAATCTACAGATTTAACGCAGCCCTCTCAAAAATCCCTACAACAGCATTTTTCACAGAGCTAGAAAAAAACAATCCTAAAATTTGCGTGGAACCACAAAAGACCCCAAAGAGACAAAGCAGTCATGAGAAAGAAAAGCAAATCTGGAGGCATCACTATTCTGGATTTAAGTTATATTACTAAGCTGTCGTGATCAAAACAGTGTTATACTGTCACAAAAATATACACACTGATCAACAGAACAGCATAGAAAATCCAGAAATGAACCCACAATTATATGGTCAATTAATCATTGACAAAGCAGGACAGAGTATCCAGTGGGGTGCGGGGGGGGACAGTCTTGTCAAGAAATGGTGTTGAGAAAACTGGTCAGCTACATGCAAACTGAACCACTTTCTTACACCATACACAAAAATAAATTAAAAATAGATTAAAAACCTAAATGTGGGACTGAAACCATAAAAATCCTGGAGAAGAACACAGGTATCTTGACATCAGCCATAGCAACTTTTCCTAGATATATCATGTGATGCAAGGGAAACAAAATCAAAAATAAACTATAGAGACTACATCAAAATAACCCTATGCGCAGCAAAAGAAATAATCAACAAAACTAAAAAGGAATCTACAAAATGGGAAAAGACATTTGCAAATGATATATCCAATAAAGGGTTAGTTTACAAACTATATAAAGAATTTATAAAACCCAACACCCAAATACCAAATAATCCAACTAAAAATGCACAGAAGACATGAGTAGACATTTTTCAAAAGAAGACATACAGACAGCCAACAGACACATGATAAGATGCTCTACATCACTTATCATCAGGAAAATGCAAACCATAACTACAGTGAGATATCACCTCAAACCTGTCAAAATGGGTAATATCAACCACATAAGAAACAACAGGTGGTGATGGGGATGTGGAGAAAGGGGAACCCTCTTGCACTGTTAGTGGGAATGTAAACTGAGAGACAACAGTATGGACATTCCTCACAAAGTTAAAAATAGAACTATCTATCCAGCAACTGCACTACTATTTACCCAAAGAATATAAAAAAAACTAATTCAAAGGGATACATGCACCCTGTGTTTGGAGCAGCATTATCTACAATAGCCAAATTATGGAAACAACCCAAGTGTCTACTGATTGATGAATGGATAGAGAAGATGTGTGTATATCTATTACACAATGGAATATTACTTAGCCATAAAAAAGAATGAAATTTTGCCATTTGCAATGACATGGATGGAGCCAGAGTATAATGAGTCAGTCAGAGAAAGACAAATACCATATTATTTCACTCATATGTGGAATTTAAGAAACAAAACAGGTAGTGGCCTTATTCTCTGCCTTTCTCTTCTTGTATCTGAGGCTGCTCTGCTCTTATCAGCCCCTGGCCCACAGTCTCTTTGAGACCAAGCACCATGCCTTCAATTAAGTTGTAGAGTTCTGATGGAGAGATATTTGAAGTTGATGTTGAAACTGCCAAGCAGTCTGTGACTATCAAGACCATATTGGAAGATTTGGGAATGATGAAGGGAAGGATGACCCAGTTCCTCTACCAAATGTTAATGCAGCAATATTTTAAAAGGCCATTCAGTTGTGCACCCACCACAAGGATAACCCCCCTCCTCCTGAGGATGACAACAAAGAAAAGTGAAGAGATGATATCCCTGTTTGGGACCAGGAATTCCTAAAAGTTGACCAAGGAATACTTTTTGAACTTATTCTGGCTGTGAACTGCTTACACAGCAAAGGTTTGCTTGACATTACATGCAAGACTGTTGCCAATATGATTAAGAGGAAAACTCCTGAGAAGATTCCTAAGACCTCTAATATCAAAAATGACTTTACTGAAGAATAAGAAGCCCAGGTACACAAGAGAACCAGTGGTGTGAAGAGAAGTGAAACGTTATGCCTGACACTGTACCACTGTAAGGATTGTTCCAAATACTAGTTGCACTGCTCTCTTAAATGTCTGTTAACATTAGACAAACAGTAGACAAATACAGCAGCAAATCAGTTGTTTTACCAGAATGTTGTTCTCCTTGCATGTGGAGTTTGAGTACAGATTCCAAACTTATGGCTGAGTTTCTTCTGGTATGATCAAAAGTTTCTTTTTTCTTTGCTCTGAATAACTGACGTGTAGGTTCTCTATAAGAGAGATGGCATTTTGGGATTTCCATCTCTAAATATTTCTAAATCTTAGAAATCTCTCTAAAGCAATTTCTGCCTAGCTTATTTTTAGTTAACTTTAGTTTAATAACCTTTTAAAATTTGGCATTGTGAATAAAACAAGTTGCAAAAAGTTTTCTGAAAAAGAATTAAAATAAAAACAAAACAAACAATCATAGGAGGGCAAAAGAGAGAAGCAAACCAAGAAACACACTCTTAACAACAGAGAACAAACTGATGGTTACCAGAGGGGAGATGGGTGGGGGGATAGGTTAAATAGGTGATGGATTAAGGAGGACATTTATTGTGATGAGCACTGGGTGTTATATGTAAGTATTGAATCACTAAATTGTACACCTGAAACTAATATTACACTGTATGTTAACTACCTGGAATCAAAATAAAAATTTAGAAAGAAAATGGAAAGACCATATGGCAATAATATGGGGGGAGGGGGCATCAAGATGAATCTACATTATGCCAACACCTGAAAAAAGAAATCCTATTAATATTACATAGTCAATGTTTATCAAGCTTTGATTACATAGAGATAACTTTAAAAAACCATAAAAATCGAGGCTCTCCTTTTCTCCAGCATCTATCTCTAAGTATAAAAACTATTCATTTTATAGTAGGATAAATTGTTATGAAGGAAATTATTGACCTTTTTAATGGTCCACTAAAAATGCAGAAAAACAACTAGCTTTTAATTGTGTGCATAATTTAAAAATATAGAATATATAGGAAATCTTATTGCAGCTATTTCAGATTTTATTTTATGAAAAATCACATTCATAAAATGCTTTCCAGATTAAAATTAAAATGGCATGTTAATAGAATAATTTTGACTTGTCAGAACTGAAAATCATCATTCATGGTTTGGAAAAAAATATTTCCTAGTTTTGATCTTTAAGTGATTATTAAAAAATTAAATTCATACAGTTTAATTGATTATAAATGTAGTTCCCATTGAGTATTCTGTTTCTTTTTGAGGGTTATTAATTTCATTTTTAAATGGGAGATTAAGCATGTGAATTGTCAGTACATGAATTCATATGATAATTTAAATTGTACCACTTTAAGAAAATAGCACATTACACATAGAGATTTGGCATATTATTTTCCAAAGAAATGTTCAAAGAGAATGCAAGGTCCCTATATATATCCACATAACCTACTGTTTGCTACTAATTTTTAAAATACACTATTACGCGTCACCAGGGTGGCTCAGTTGGCTAAGCTTCTGACTCTTGGTTTTGGCTCAGGTCATGATCTCACAGTTCGTGAGTTCGAGCCCCACATCAGGCTGTGTGCTGACAATGCAGAGCCTGCTTGGGATTCTCTTTCTCCCCTCTCTCTTTGTCCCTACCCCACTTATGCTCTCTCTCTCTCTCTCTCTCTCTCTCTCAAAATAAATAAACTTAAAAAAATTTTTTTAAGAAAATAAACTATCGCTACTAATTTAATCTCATAAATATATTTTTGAATATTCTGTTTGCATGTAAATGAGGAACCATGAGGACTACTGAAATTATTGATTATATCACTCACTTGACTAATACTCAAATATATGAAAATTAATGTTAGCCCTGTTCTAAGAAAATTGTACTTACACAAGTTCATCTTGCTAATTTCCTTACTATAGCACTAATTTATAAGTTATTTCTTTAAAACCACCCTTGATTTATTCACCTTTATCTTTATGCAAATTAAATTTCAGCAAAATATTACTACTTCATTTTAATCCCAAAATATTGAATAACATCTGGTCAACATTTTTATCACTTATTGCTTCATTTTCAATTATAAAGTCTCTGTACTTTTAAATACTTAATCTACTTTCTGTTTTATTAATCACCTTTTTTATCTGCTCAGATAAGAATGGCAATTTAACAGCCCGGGAAAAGTTGTCTAAAAATCTACAACTGGGATAACTAGAAAAGGTACACTGAGGGAATATTAAAATTTTAGTTCCATTTAAAATTTCATCAGAAAAATATGAATTGATAAGGTTTAGAATCTTCACCCAAGATGCTAATAAGAAAGTCAAAATGCAAGGAGGTATATTTTTAATAGTCTAATGAATTATCCTGGTTTAAAAATGATTTCTATAGCATGTTTTATGATTATGATGTAGATATTTATGATGCATACATTATCATTGCCCCTAAAGAGCTTGTTATCAAATGTGTAGAAGTAAAGTTACCAGACAAAACACAAGCAATATTTGGGACATACTTATACTGAATAGTTATTTGTTCTTTATTTGAAATTCACACTTCACAGGGTATCCTGTATTTGTATTTGCTAAATCTGGGATTTTATGTAGAAGCATAATTATAGGAATACTAATTCATTTTTCCCTCACATTTGAATTGAAGAAACTCTTGATCTTTAAATGTTGCAAAAATATGTGTTCTTAGGACCAGCTACATAATCTGAGGAACTCTATGCCAAATGAAAATGCATAGCCTCTTTTTCAACAATTTTTCTTTCAAGATGGCAATAGTAGGGTATTAAATCAAGTGCCCATGAAGCTAGCCCTGTTCTTAGAACCCCAGGCATTAGGATATATATGAACTAAGTGTCCTTACATTACAGAGAAACAAAAATTGGTTCATTTTTAACAGGAACAACAAATGTCCGTAAAGGACAACAAAGCAAATATTTTAGGCTTTGAAGGCCATATAGTTTCTGTCATAATATTAACTCTCCCATAAATAAACTGATGAGCATGGGTTTTGTTTCAATAAAACTTTACTTACAAAAACAGTTGGTGGACCAAAATTGTTGACCCTGTAGTTTGCTGACCCCTGGACTATGCTACAAACATAAGCAAAACTACCAGTTAGATTTGTTTAGATTCTAAATAGATATACCCACTAAGGCAAAAATTCATCTAGGGGATTGCAATCATTTCCCCAGGACATTATTTTTGCAAAGATATGTAACAGAATCTATTCTTTAATATATGTATCTTTAAATTAAATTCAGTCATCTAGCTCAAATAAACCACTGTCCCAATTTTCTAGGTCCATAAAAACATATATCAGGAATGACAAAGGAGAAACGTAATATATTTTTGCTTTCTCCTCCTCTTCTATTTAATTTTTATTTACTTTCCTATGCTTTTTTTGGAATAAAACTTTAGAGTCCAAGGAAAGAACATGAAGAAAAGCATGAAAATGACTGCATGGCCTATATTTACTGGAGTAAAGTCTGCATGCCAGGCCATGCTGATCTGAAGATGAGACTGTTCAGGTCTAGAAGCCTCAAAGACTTTCTTGGTGTTCCAAGAGTTTTCACATAGTGCAAGCCCCTTGGTAGCAAATAGATGAAGCAGTTATTATTTTCACTTTAAAGATAGGAAACTGAGACCCAAAGAGGATAAATGTCTTCCTAGAGTCAAATATCAGAAATAGAAGAGCGAGACTTATGTTCCAATCTTCTGAGCTTTTGGTATCACAGAAAGTACAGAAAGACTCCTGTTTTTGAGTAACTGATAGACAAATATGGACAAAGAATGAAACATAAAGACCCAATGAACAAAAACATACATTTGAATAATTTGGGTTATTCAGACATCCTTATACATAATCTAAGTACTCAGTGAAGTCAGAATAATTGATGGTTATGTAAGACTTAGTTACAGGAATAATTGGAAGTTATAGGGTGGAGAAAACTAGTTTTAAAACAGCCTAGTGAAAAATATAAATTTTCTGAGGGACTTCCACAAAGATTTGGCTGATTGGGTATGTCCCAGTCATTTTGGTGGTGAGTTTTCAAGCTAATCCTTTCCCTCTGAGTCTGAAAAGAAGTGAAAAGTTACTATCTTGTACAGTGGACTGGGAAGAGTTGTTTCTAATCCATTTGGTTTAAAACCTATCTGCAACAGGCTCCTTCCAGAGCAAAAACAGATTTTTCTGACCATTTCATTTTGACCTGACTTTCTTAACCCATCCATCTTAATGGCTGGAATAAAAAGAGATGCTTGGAACCCCAGAATATGATATTATGTCTCCCAAAGTGTGTGCCTTCCTTTTAAATTATGCATTCTCACCTAATACCACTTTTAAATATGACTTGGAGTGAAAGGAAAAGAAAAATACAGGATTATTAGCCAAGGTTTTCCCTTTAAAACCAAAAAGAATATGTAAAATGACTGTCCTCTCAACCATAATATGTATCAGAGTGAGGCTGCCAGGTTTGATGCAAAGAAAATGAAACTTTAGAGTCATAGTATCTGGCTCAAATGCAGACTCCATAATGTACTAGCCATGTGACCTTAAACTTGATCTGTGTTTCCATTTCCTTAGGAAAAATAACATCTCTATTGTAGTGATAAGGAGAAGAAATGAATTACATTCTAGGGGCACCGGGGTAGTCAGTTGAGCAACCAACTCCTGATTTCGGCTCAGGTCATGATCCCAGAGTTGTGGGATTGAGCCTCACATTAGGCTCTGCACTGAGGGTGGAGCCTGTTTAAGAATCTCTCTCTCCCTCTGCCCCACTCCCCCACTCACACTCATTCATCTTTCTCTCTCTCTCTTAAAAATAAAATTAATGAATGTAAAGATTCTAATATGTAGGTTCAATAAGTAGTTTTATTTGCTCTCATCTTTTGAGTATAAGCAACAATACTCTTACAAAAATATATTTCAAAATTCAGAATAGATTATATTGAAAATTCTGAATTGAATTTGATATATATTATAATGTTACTTATAAAACATGAACAGTTTCTGTTTTAGATCCTTATTAAATATCTGGTTTTCACTTTAATTTCCTTTATTATACTTAGGTGCTTTTATCTAATCAATGAACATCTAGACTAATTCTTTGATAATAAACACATATAAAAATAAATGGCTGATATTCTGACAAATGTATTAACAAACAAAGAGAATTTGTTTTCTTTTCCACTCAACTAAACAATGAATCAACTTTTCCCATTCACCATTTCCAAATCACCACGATCAGTTTCCCTAATAATATGGATTTTTTATGTAAAGATCCCAGAGTTAACTTTCTAATTCTCAAAGATTATAATAACAGAAATACTATCTACTAAATTCAGGGAAAATTACAATCTTAGACATAAATCTCCTTGTAAGGAAAAATTTCAGCCATCTTATATACTTGATAAAGTAGGCAGAACTTGAACACATTTTCTAAAAGCCATGCAGCAACATATTAGAAGAAGAGAGAAGAGTCAAGGGAAAATAAATAAATAAAATACATAAAATAAAATAAAATAAAATAAAATAAAATAAAATAAAATAAAATAAAATAATAAAATAAATACTACACCAGGTACCCCTTCTCTACCTTGATGCTATAGTCATTTTCCAGATTATTTTCCAGACTGATAAATCATATTATTCTTTTAATTTAAATGGTGGTGCCGTTAACTGAAATTGGGACTTCAGAAGAAGGAGGGGACTAGAGGGTGAAGTTGACAGATATAGTGCCGAGTTTGAGGTGCTTGGAAACCTTAATTGTGGAGATACTTAGTCCATGATCATACATACTGGCCTATTCTACACACAGCCACCAGAGGAACCTTGCTAAAATATTAGAGCATACGTCTTTACTGGGCAAACTCCAAATGGCTCCAATTTCATTCAGAGTGAGATCAAAAGTCCTGAAAGTGGTCTTTTAGGTTACTCAATCTAGCACCATCAACACCTCTAAACTTGCTTTCTACTTGCCTCACTAATTCCATTCCAGCCACACTGGCATGGTAGCTCCTCAGAGACCTCAGGCTCACTCTCACCTCAGGGCCTTTGCTCATGCTCTTCCCTTTGCCTAAAACTCTCTTCTCCCCAGTACCCATGTATCTTCTGCCCTGGCTGGCTTCAGCTCTTAACTCATACATCACATTCCCAGTAAGGTCTTCCCTGGCCACCCTAGTTAAAATTGCTACCATCTGTCAATCCCAGCACTGTGAACCCTCGTTTCCTGCTTTCTTCAGTCCACAACACTGTTCTCTGTAAACTTGAAATGTATTTTGTTTGTTTGTTTT
This sequence comes from Panthera uncia, assembly GCF_023721935.1. Lineage (NCBI taxonomy): Eukaryota > Metazoa > Chordata > Mammalia > Carnivora > Felidae > Panthera > Panthera uncia. The sequence continues at coordinate 30,551 of NW_026057905.1, forward strand.
TTCGTTTGTTTGTTTGTTTATTACCTGTCCTCTCCTACACCCCCAACCTCCTTCCTGACCCACAGAATATGAATTCCCCAATGGCAGGGAATGTTAACTTTTGATTCACTGCTACATGTGAAAAAACATAGTAGCAGCTCAACAAATATATGTTTCATGATTAATGCCACAGTGCAGGAAAGATGCCCAAATAGAAGCAATGGTTTAGAAGACCCATAAGTGGGGTGCCTGGGTGGCTCAGTCAGTTAAGCATTGATTTCAGTTCAGGTCATGATCTCAGGGTCATGAGATCAAGCCCTGATTTGGACCCTGAGCTAAGAGTGGAGCCTGCTTCAGATTCTGTCTCTGCCCCTCTCCCACTTGCACACCCTCTCGAAATAAAAAAACATTTTTTGTTTTGTTTTTTTTTAGAGTCACATAGTGAAGGCTGACATTAGCACATCCACTGTGCTATACAGATACACACTTTTCTAGATGTTTTTATAGCTCTTAGGTTACAACTAAAGAAGCATTAAGCTAGGGAGAAAGTCTGTATGAAAAAGAGAAGAAGCAAAATGTTTAGGCACTTTTAAAAAAACACTTAGAGAAACAAAGCCAACCATTTTGTGCTTCTTAATAATTTGTGAAATTATAACACATTCATGTAAAATCATTTTTAATGAAAGACAACACAAAACCAAAGAATGCACTGAACTGTGCCAATCTATGCAATGGGGAGTATAAGAAAGGTAAAGTTTCTTGCTTTTGAGATGCCTGCAATTTCTAAAATAGATTTTAAAATATATTACTACTCATCAACACTTACTTGGTCTTGATCTTATGCCTCTATTTAATTATGCATCAAATGAAGGGCAGTTTTAGTGTTTCAACTCACAATAGTTCTTAATAGCCTCCTTCAGCATGAATAAGTGAACTGCCAGATGAGAAGCAACTCTAATAAAAACAGTGTCCTGTAGGAATTGTAAAATGGCTTGTGATGCTTCCTGTGAATATCAGAGAGGGACTATAAAGTACCACACAAAGTGTGGATATGTGTTTTGTGATTCCTGGAAGACATGTTGGTAAGGCAATAAAATGTGAGCCACCAATTTAAAAGGCAGCTTTAGGAGGGATAATCAAAGAGCTGAGTTTCTTATCAAGTATCCCTGTCTTTTTTTTATTATTATTATTTTGAATTGCTTCACACGATCTCTTTGAGCCCGAGAAACTTTCTTTTTGGAATTATACCGTGAAATTTAGTAGATTACTCCCCAATCCTTGAACACTGACAATATTCTCTATGTAACACTTTATAGAACTAATATTCAGGAATTTTAACCAATATGTGGTCTAGGTCTAGGGCATTTTCCCTCCTCTTTATAAATATTAACATAGCTTTCTCTAGGATAGCTACTTGACACTCTGAGTCATTACATATATCTAAAAATTCAAGCTAGCATTTGCAACCAATTTCCTGAAAAATATGACTCAAATAAATTATATCCAGTAGCCTGTATTGCTTGTCTCTTTTAGGCCTGTGTATGTGTCATAATACTAATTATAAGAGCTCTATATACAGCTTATATTCAAGTTGCTTTGAAGACACTGATTTGCTGAATCCAACTGTTTACCTGGTTCTATACACTAACACCAGTGCTAATTCTTAGTAAGGAGAACATATCTCTATGTTTAATTATTTAGGTACATGGGTCTAGCACTCAAGAAGGATGTTATACAAGCCAGTAAGATAGTTTGTGAGTGAAATTTAAAACCCTTGACTCTAAAACCCAGTCTTGCCATAAACTATATAATCTTTGGCAATTTCACTTAATTCCTTGTGGTCTAGATTTCTTATTTTCAATAAAAGGGTAAAGTGGATGGTATTTAAGAATATAATTAAACCCTAAAAAATATATTATTCTAAATTATTTTTAGTTATTTTGTCTACAATTGGTTTATATGACCACCGGATTTGCAAAATGTACACTCTTGGAATACACAGGCTAATATTCTTTCTTACTTTCCAGACACGTTTAATAGACAGTGAGTGCATGCTTTCCACTTAAATTTGAGACCCATTCATTTAAATTCATTGAGACCCTTCATTGAGACCCTTCCATTTAAATTTGAGACCCATCATTATATACTGATAGACATTCAAAAATAAACTGGATAATCCTAAAGGTCAAATTTTTAAAGAAAACAAAAACTTACATAAGGAACATTATTGCTTGCTTATATAGAATTTAGTCTTGGGGCGCCTGGGTGGCTCAGTCGGTTAAGCATCCAACTTTGGCTCAGGTCATGATCTCATGATTCGTGAGTTCAAGCCCTGCACTGGGCTCTGTGCTGATGGTTCAGAGCCTAGAGCCTGCTTGGGATTCTGTGTCTTCCTCTCTCTCTGACCCTGCCCCGCTCACACTATGTCTCTCTTTCTCTCAAAAATAAATAAACATTTAAAAAAAATTTTTTTAAAAGAATTTATTCTCTGCTATAGCCTTTCTAAAACAACATCAGTTGTGGTTAAATAATCAAGAAGTAAGAGCTGACACTTCAGTAGTGCTTGCCTTGTGTTCTTAGTAGTTTATGTCTAATAACTCAAACTTCACAGCATTTATAATGCACTATTAACCACCCCCACTACAAATGAGGAGACTAAGTTAGTTAGGTTTTCTAAATCCACAGAGCGGGTAAACAGAAGAGATGGGATTTGAACACAAGCAGTGAGAATATTTGTGCTCTTAACCATTATATCCTCCTACACTCAGCCTGTTTGGTTGGGGGAAGTTAATTCCCTACAACTTTGAGAGGGCCTCCCTCAAGGGAGGCAATGACAATCATCCCAACCACCTTACCATCACTATATGGCATTCCTTGACAAGCACAAGGACACAGGAGAGTGCACAACCTAAGTTGGACCAATAAGACTAAAAGAAAGAATATTTGGGGCGCCTGGGTGGCGCAGTCGGTTAAGCGTCCGACTTCAGCCAGGTCACGATCTCGCGGTCCGTGAGTTCGAGCCCCGCGTCAGGCTCTGGGCTGATGGCTCAGAGCCTGGAGCCTGTTTCCGATTCTGTGTCTCCCTCTCTCTCTGCCCCTCCCCCGTTCATGCTCTGTCTCTCTCTGTCTCAAAAATAAATAAACGTAAAAAAAGAAAGAATATTTACTTCATAGTAGAAAGGAAGGCCTACCCCAAAACAAGGATGTATATACTGCCAATCATCACCTGCTAATCATGAAGGAACCCAGTCTGGGGATCAAAGCCCAAACAAAAGAGGAAAGAAAAGCCAAAAGAATGATGAAGATGGGAAGCTGATGCCCCCCATTCTATTACACTCTCAGCCTGCTCTGTCTCTGTACTTTTTTCTATTTGGATAACAAGTTCCTTTATTCTTTAAACCAGTTTGAATCAGGGGGTCTCTTTCTTATACCTGAAGACATCCTGACAAATACTGGTATAATTAAGCACCTTATTTACAAATTCTAAATTGTTAAAAATCATTGTTCACTGGTGCCTGGGTGGCTCATTCGGTTGAACGTCCTACTTCAGTTCAGGTCATGATCTTGTGGTTATTGAGTTCAAGCCCTGCATCTGGCTCTGTGCTGACAGCTCAGAGCCTGGAGCCTGCTTCAGATTCTGTTTCACCCTCTCTCTCTCTGCCCCTCCCACCCCTCTGTGTCTGTCTCTCTCTCAGAAATAAATTTAAAAAAAACAATTATTGTTTAATCTAACCTGTATTCTCCTTCTGCCCTGATCCCAAGACCTGTTGTAATTGCAGGATTTACATTTATGTTAATTCCCATTGAATCTTACCACTGAGTCATTTCTTTTCCAGGACATTCATTCATTTGACAATTAATTATTGAGCACTTACTCTGTCTCAGGCATTGTGAGGCTTGGTTTTGTGAGATAAATTAGTCACAGCCCCTACCATCACAAAATTAATGTCTAGGAAGGAAGAAAGACAACAAATTACCATAACATGCAATGATGCTATAATTTATAAACACTGTGTGTGTGTTTGTGTGTGTGCATGCACATGCACACATGTGTGTGATGTAGGTGCTCTGAGGGCATAGACAATGGAATCTCTGTGACGTCTTGGAGGACTTTATGAATACTTTACAAAGGAGGTAACATTTTATTTGGATCTTGAGATATGACTAGGAGTTTTACAGTAGAGAAGGGGCATTCTAGGCAGTGGGGAAAATCATGATCAGTATCATATAACTACAAGAGTGTTGGAAATGTTAGAATGGTGGGTAGCTCCAATGATGATGTGCTTCAAAGAAGTAAGAAAAGTGACAAGCTCTAAGAATTCGGGCCTGGTCAGTCTCAAAAGTGCATCTGGTCTTTTGTTGAAGTACCTTAACACTTTTCCGCACTTCAGCCACCATTATCCTCTGTTGAGTTAATAGAGTTAAATAAAGGCCAAAGTTATGTATCTTTGGCTTTTCTAGTTCTCCTTCTAACACCAGAGGCAAAATCTCATGGGATGCATTTAATCACCATTATGGTGTTTGTGCAACCCTGATATTTGTGAAATCCTGCAATTACTTTCTTAACAATCATAATTTCCAGTTACGATCTCTCAAATCTCTCATTGTTGCTTTACTAATTTTTCTAACCTTCCCTTTCACAGTTAGTTTTGAAGTATTATTGGAAATTTATTGGTTATTTAAATTAAGATGTTAATTTATTAACTTCTTCCTGAAAAGCCAAGTCACAACTTCAAACTAGATACAAACTATATTCTAACCCAGTTAAGAGAATGTAAGAAAACTCAATAAAGTTTTTTTAAGTCTCAATTTGTCATTTAACATTTAAACAATATACCTTTTTGAGCACCTACTATATGCATGTTATAAGGACTGGGAATTTTATGAAAATGCAGCCTAGCACTAAGTGAACAGGAAATGACTAAACGATCAAATCTAAAATGGCCACAGCCTGAAAAAAAATGTTGATGATAACACAGAAGTTTCATAGAGCTCATGACTCCATAAAGGAAGAAACTTTCTCAAATCAGATTCCACTGAGCAATTCTTCCTGCTCATCTAAATTGAGGATTAAGATACAAGATCCCCTAATAATGCAGGGTCAACCAGAAAGCTTTACCCCCATCATGAAAGGTAACAGAGAAGCAGACTGGAAACCCCCAAAGAGCAGTGATGCCATTGTTTCTGGAAACAAAGAGCAGCTGAATTGGCAATCTTATTAAATATTTCAAAGAAGAACAAACCATACATTTCAGCATTGTGATAATGAGAAGACAGAAGTGCTATCTATAAAGATACTATTGGGAATCCATATTCTCAATAAACTCAGAAAGCCTTAAATTACTCTGAAATTGTTTTCAAGAGTAGAAGTTAACAGATGTGAAACAAATCTGAATTAGCAAGTCAAAATAACATAGGATAAGAAATCCAAATAGGTCCAAGAAAATTCTCTTCCTATTTCAACCTCCAGCTTCTATCAACACCCTAATGAAGAGAAAATGATGTTTAAAACCAGAATTTTATGTTATATGTGTATATATATGTATCTGAAAGCGTGCAATATATATATAACGTTTTCAGATACATGTAACAAAACAGTAAATAGAAGTTTATTTTTTTCACTTCAAAAAACACCTAGAGGTGGGCAGATTTTGGTATTGCTTTAGTGGCTTGATTATTTAAGGCCAGTGTCTCTGTGATTCCCCTGTGCAGGGTACTTCAGCATCACAAAATGGTCGCTGTAACTCCAGATATCACATCCTCATTAGTTGCTAAAAGAAGTAGGAATGGACTAGTGTCCACCAAATTGGCCCCTGTTTACTTAATGAAATTTTCTCATACACTGTGTCGGCAGACTTCCACTTAGGTAGAACCATGTCACATGACCACCCTTCCAGCAAAAGAGGCTAGAAAGAGAATTTTTAAGAAACTTTTCCAGGCTCCATTGTGAGTGGAGTAAGAAAGCAGAGAGAAGAAGGGTTGGAAAAGACTTGGGGAGTCCATCAGGACTGGGGCTGCCTGCATATGCAGGTTGCAGACTAGGACATAGTTTTTTGGTCCATATAGTGGGTTTGACCATTGCTAACAAATCTTTTTGCCTTGAATCACATATTAAACAGTCTTTTCAAATATTTTGATGCTTATTTATTTATTTTGAGAGAGAGAGAGAGAGAGAGAGTGAGTGCAAGCAGGGGAGGGGCAGAGAGAGAAGGAAGGAGAGAATCCCAAGCAAGCTCTATGCTGACATCCCCCACGATGTAGGGCTGCATCTCACCACCGTGAGATCACGACCTGAGCCGAAATCAAGAGTCAGATGCTCAACGGGCTGAGTCATCCAGGCGCCTCTCTCTTTTCAAATATTTTAAAGACTGATTTCTATGCCAGGTGGGCACCTTGATGACAGCTGCAGTCAAGATACTTAAACCTGAGGGAACAGATCAGAAAAACCTCATGAATACATAATGATGCCTTAACAAACTCATTCCTGATTGTGTAGCCTACACATGATTGAACCATCATAAGAATGTTAAATAAAGATGTTAAGTGTACTACAAAAAGCTTCATGTCTAAAAGGAGGGAAATCACATGAGGTGAGGCTGGTCACAAGCCACAAATACAAGGCATCTAGAAGTAATATCTGTGACTATTTCTTATAAATTTGTCTTTGTTCAAAAGCAGGCAAACCTTGTAAGTTCTTTCTATAGTAAAGTGTTCAGCTACATTCACAGGAATGCTCATCTTTACAAACTTCTGCAGGCAGTTTAGTACATGCAAAGAACTGAGACCATTAATTAGATTAATCTGTTTGTCTAGCCTACAGAGAGTTTTGAAGTAAGCATTTCTCTCCACTAACTACAGAGGTGAGTAGCTGATTTTAAAGTGATCCTTGTACTGTACATGCGGTCATTTTAAGTACCCACATCAGAGGTCTTAAAACATCCCAGATAGACAAGCTCTATTCTAATCCAAACAACATTAACAGGAGATTCTAATAGCCTCTATTTAAGTATATCATAAAAATAGCTCTCATTCCCATTGAACTATGCTTCTGTTATTAATATTGACTAAAAGTCTAAAGAGTATGGAATGAAAAAAAATTAGAAAGAGACAACACTTATGCAACTTTGAAGTAAAAAATCAAGTTACCTCTGAAAATTTAAATTATGTCTAAATTTCATGAGGGGTCATCTAGAATTCCCTGTCTTTACATGGCTTCCCTGTGGACTACAGAAAGTACCAAAGAAGGAGAAAGTAAATCACACAATTTCTGGAAACTTAACCATTGCCATTGCTGTAATTGTGTAAATCATGCAATTTCTGGAAACTTAGCCATCGCTGTAAATGGACAATGTTTCCCGGGGCCTTAACAATGTACTGGTGTCAAGGAAACATGTTCTCAAAGAGCCAAGCTGATTAATTTTGCCAACGGTCATGAGCCACAACACAGCCAGGGGACATGACAGATTGACTGTAGGAGAAAACTATTATTTTTCCTCTGTGACCAATGCTGTAACTGTTGAAATCATAGCTGGGAAGAAGTAAGCTCAATCATGCAGTTAAAGTGTTGTTTTGAACCAACTGGCCAATAATTTTCTCACTGAAATAAAACTTCAGGGAGCAACCCATAGAAGTGAAGGAATGTCCCATTACAACAGATAGTTGCTTCCACATTCTTCAAGCCATTGAGGAAAGATGGCAGTGTACATTCTCAATGTCAACCAAACACCTTTTTTAAAAGGCTTAAAATAAATAGAGCATGTTCTAATAAATATTCTCAAAAAGTACCTACAGACTTATCATGATCATGTTTATTTTTTAATAGAAGATAAACTAACCATCAAATGCAGTTCCTTTGCAAATGACTTATTAGTAATATCAGCAAAGTGGCCAGTCTGCTTAATCAGTCACATATTCTTAGATAACTATTTTCTGAAGAAAAACAATGATAAAGGGATATTCATTTTTATATTAAAAAAAAGACTAAAATGGAGGCCTGGGTAGGCTAGAAAATGGGGTTTGTGAAGAGTAAGGAAATGGAGAAGCCCTTCTGATTCAATTTTGCTTAGGATTATTGCTATTCTCCAGTTTACTGATAGCAACTCACTGTGGGCTCCAAAACAAATACACCTGCTTTTTTAATGTACAGAAAACTTTAAATGTATGTCCTGGTTTCAATGAGTGATATTGATTGTCTGTGACAATCTCTCATTCTTTTGCTGATTTCTTCCTCAATGCACATGACCTTTTAGAACAGGGTGCTGGAACACCTAGGTGACTCAGTCAGTTAAGTGTTGGACTTCAACGCAGGTCATGACCTCATGGTTTGTGGGTCTGAGCTCTGCATCAGACTCACTGCTGTCAGCACAGGCCCACTTTGGACCCTCTGTCTCTGTCTCTCTCTGCCCCTCCCCCACTGGCACGCTTTCTCTGTCTCTCTCAAAATAAATAAATAAACTTAAAAAGCAAAACTGCAGCAAATGAAAAAAAAATAATAAAATAAAATAGAATGCTGAGGCAGGAGGAGATATTCTCAAGTGGAATAGCTAGCTCCCTTTCTTTCTCAATGCATACATGCTCTCCTGATACATTTCCCGTCTGCTCTTATGCAGTGCCAGGCAGAGCACTTTGGAGACCTCCGCTATATACCTAATTCAAACTATAATCTTATCTTGAATGACAAATTTACAATACCGAATATTTTAAAAATCAAGAATATCTCTCATGTTTTCTGATTATAAACTCTAGAAAAGTTTGCCAAAACCAAATTTTCTTTTTCTGCATGAAGAAATGAGGGGGGAGGGGGTTGCCTCTGTTTTTGCTAAGCCCTCAAACATAAACTAAAATATGCCTCTTGGATAACCCAGCACTATGGGGTTCAGAAATTGCATTTGTCTTATTTTAGATATCTCTTTGTCTTAATTTTCTCAATGAAATTTAGGTTAAGCATGGAGAACATATTTCCGCTATGAATTTACAGCATCAAACAATATCTGGCATGTAGTTAGCACTTAATATATAATTATTCAGTGAAAAGGTGCCAGAAAATGTAAAGAGAATAGAGAAGACAAACGGAAAGGAAGGAGAGAAAGGCATCAGACAGGTACAGTATTACTGAATTAAGCATTTATAGGCAATGGAGAAAACTGTCTATATTTATGAACTTCATGTATGGCATACACACTAAACCCAAGATATTTTCCCCATTCTTCCCTCAAATGTTTTTTAACATATTTTGTATAAAAAAATTATCAATGGCTTTTGTCTCTACAATCAACTGATCTCATGTTTAAAGACAGGCAGAACCAATACTTTTACCACAGTGCATGAATATGTCAGTAGTTTGTACATCCTCTCCAGAGAAGAGTAGAAATATACATTTAACTAAAATCAGCCTATTTATTTTAATTACCCACAGTCAAAAACTTACTTAGTTACAATGAGAAAATTATAGCTATAAAGCCATGTTATAAAAGTTTCCATTCTTTAAAATGCTCCTGCTTTGAAATTGGCCAAAATTACCAACATTATGCTTCTGTTTTGTTGATTCTGAGAACTCAGAATTCCATTAAAATTAGAGAAAAATCCTTTCAAACTTTCATAGAAATAGGGTAAAACCCTGTATATTGCAAAAACAAAAACAAAAGCAAAAAAACAAGTATTTAATTTGTTTAATTAGTACCCAGATTTTTTTTCTGAGCAAATAGTCACACAACAGGTAAATTAAAATCACACATAGTTTCAAATATATGTCATTGAGTATCTGAAACTTTAAATACTAGTTCCATTTTTAATGGTTGGCACTAGGTCTTTTATAACAGGTGATGGAGCACTCCTTTGCCTTTATTACAAATGTCATTTCTCATTGTATGCTTTTAAGGAAGTAATTGTAGAAAATACAGCATACTAACATGAATATATCCTATATTCTGCATGACTAAGAAATTGGCATTTTTACTAATCCCTAATAATAACTTATTTGCTTATGCTTATTTATCCAAAAAGTATAGTTGAAAGAAGCAATACCTAGTTAATTAAGAAATCCATTTTAGTAGGGTTGGGTTGTGATACATTGATAAATATAATAAACTATCAGCGGCTGGGTGGCTCAGTCAGTTGAGTGTCTGACTTCAGCTCAGGTCCTAATCTTACGGTTCATGGGTTTGACCAAAAACCCACATCAGGCTCTGTGCTGACGGCTCAGAGCTTGGAGCCTGCTTCAAATTCTGTGCCTTCCTCTCTCTCCACCCCTCTCCTGTTTGCACTCTGTCTCTCTCTCAAAAATAAAATTAACTGGGCACCTGGGTGGCTCAGTCCGTTGAGCGTCCGACTTCAGCTCAGGTCATGATCTCACAGTCTGTGACTTTGAGCCCCACCTTGGGTTGTGCTGACATCTCAGCACCTGGAGCCTGATTCGGATTCTGTGTCTCCCTCTCTCTCTCTCTCTCTCTCTCTCTGACCCTTCCCCACTCATGCTTGATCTCTCAAAAATAAATAAATGTCAAAAAATTTTTAAAAAGGAAAAATTAAATAAATAAAATCTTAATTTTTATTAAAAACGACAAATATTGAATCTATATACCATATCCACTGAGAGTGAATTTCCTAGGAGCTCTTCTTGGGTCTCACAGAATATCTAAAACATTATGAAACCTTCCTTTGGACCCATGTGATCCCTCTAATTGCCTCCCTCTTTTCTTCCTCATTAGTCTTCCACTGATTCAGCAATGACTTCATACTTGGATCACAGTCTCCTCTTAATCCCTGATATCTTGCTTGGTGAGTTCAATCCCCATGTGGTTTACCAGTCCAAGAGCCTTGCTTCATCATTCCCTCTCCTCAGTTCCATTTATTACCCACCTCCACTTTACCTCAGGCATCCACATCTTAAGCTTTATCTAACCCAGAACTGCCTCATTTTTTAAATATTAAACTCCAGTGTCAGATTCATTGAACCACATCCTCTCATATCTCCAGTTCCTTCATACACACTCCATCTTCTCCTCTATCTTTTAATCTCTCTGTTTGGTTCCAATTCATCAGCCCACTCGTATTTATTCTGTCTCTTTTCTATGACTAATCTAAGTATCATTTCGAGTACACTCTTACCAAACCCCTTAACTCCCATTCTCACAGTCAATTCATCACACATACCAGGCAAAACTTCAGGCCTGGATTGATTCAGCTGTCTATTCATTCCTCGTCTATGCCTAGATTGATAAGGCCTACTAGAGAGAAGACAGAATGCATGCAAAAAGACAGGATGCATAATCATGAAGATGAATGGTATGAAAACTTCATGAATTTCCAGCTTCAACTGGATCTCAAAATTGTTCTGCCATCCTCATAATGTCCTTGTTCTTTGTCTCACAGTAGTTAGATGACATCATCCCAGACCCTCTACCTTTATTACCTACTTTATCATTTTTAACAAATAACTTTAATTCCTTACTTCATAGAGAAAATAAAAGTCATCATTTTCCTCCTCCCAATGCTAATTTATTTTTAAGCAATTCAATATTTTCTTATTCATTTTTGTGCCAGTAGAAGAGCTCTTTCTCCATTTATATCCCATTCTCTTTCCTCTCTCCGACTTCCCATAACCTCAAGTACCTCCTCCTGTTAGTTAGCATCCTCCTGCCCAATTGGGTCTTTAACTTCTATGATGGCATCCCTCCTCTCTGTCTATAATTATGTTCAAATCTCTCATATCTAATAATAAAAATGTAACAAAATCTTTATTAAACAAAATATTTATCTATTTCTCTGGACACCATATTGTGTTTTCTTTTGTCTTCATAATTATACTAGTACACACAGAGGTCCATGTTTGTTGCCTTTCACTCCTCACCTTGCATTTAGTCATCTGCCCAATGCAATCTGCCTTCTATGTCCTCCAATGGCACCAAATCAGCTTGTGTCCATATCAACACTGACTTCAAAATTAAAAAATCAAATGGAAAGTTTTCAATCAGTATCCTACCTAACCCTTCTGAAACATCCTTTTTGAAAATGATCTCTCCCTCCGTTTACATCTTCCAAGTCTTTGCTCATATGCCATCTTCTTATCTACCTAACCAGACTACCCAGTTTTAAATTGCAACACTGACTCTTGCATACAGTTTCTCACACTGCTTTATTACATTTTATTGTATTTATCATCTTTTAACAAAATATGAAATTACTTATTTATTATATTTTTGTCTGTTTCTCCCCAGTAGCAAATAAGTTTATCTGTTATGTTCTCTGGTTTATCTCAACATCTCACACAAAGTAATAGCTCAAAAGATACTTGCTAAAGGAATGGATCTCTTGACTTCCAGGACAACAGTCTCTCTTGGGTTTTTCTCTTGACTCTTGAGGGTTTTTTCTCCATTTCCTTTGCAATCTCCTCTATACTTCCCTTAGCTTTTCGTGTTCCCCACGTTTTCATACTTTTTTGTATTCTCCCTGAGAGATCTCAGCCACTGTCACTATCTCCTTCATGTTAGCTACTAAATATCTGTATTTCCAGTTTAAGTCTTTCTTCTGAATTCCAGACCCATGTATCTAACTTCTTCCTAAACATCTATACTTCAAACTCTCTCCCAATCATCTTGTCCCCCAACCTACTAGGGCTATTCACTCACATGGTTATGAACTGGATCTATATTTATACGCCTTCCATAAAGTACCTTTTTTAAGTTAAGTACAATATTTTACCTAAGACCTCCTGATGGAGGTGAATGTTACTGTGGATGTGAAAAATAAATGTGTATGTTATGTAACCAGGAAGCACTCAAAACACATCACGAGATTTACAGTTCTAGTAGTGTGAAAGTTGAGATATTTATGGGTAGAGCAAGAAAGCCTTTGCTCTCACATTCAGTGGCATTTTTTCTATAACTTTGAATAATCATTAGGTAATTAATGACCTATTATACTGAATTTTCTGTTATAAATACATAGAGATAAAAATTAAAAACCATTACCCTCCACATCATTTGTATCTACAAATGAAAACTATCAACCATGAGGCATTATCTAATAAACTTAACCAAATGATCATGATTCAGAGATAAACCATACAATTATAAGTAAGCAGTACTATCTCCAGATGTCAGAGAAACTGTGTCATGGGCAAAACATGCACTGTTCTAAATAAATTTCAAATAAATATTGCACATACAGTGTGGAATGCTGAAAAGAACAATGAAAAATGACAACCTGGATTCAAATTTTACTTCTACTTATTATTGTTTGGTTTCAAAAAAAGTTAATTATGTGCACATACTGAACACTTACTAACTGCCATTCACTCTTCTAATAGTTTTGCATTTTGCAATCAAAATAACCCTACAAAAGAGGCACCACCATGTTCCTCAGTTTCCAGAGGAAGGAACTGAAGAATGTAGAAGTAATTTACTCAAGATCACAGTTTGTAATTAGCAGTCATGTTTCAAACCCAGATTGCTTGTCTGACCAGTATACATACATATACTGGTCATTGGCCATTCTAATACATTTTTTCATGACAGAAAAATACACCATTATTAATGTTTTTGTGCACTGCAAACTAAATACTAAGATATCAGCTAATTCCAAGAGCTACGTGAATACAGAATTAGATCTAGCTCATTGTTCTTCATATAATAATAGTTTCAACAATTCATCACATTTTTATGGACCATGTCTTTAGAATACCCTGTTGGCTCATTGACTATTTAAAATCATTTGTTGTTACAAAATGAATGTGGGCTTTCTTTTTTGTAACAAGAGCTGAATTTCTCTTTTAAGGTGTCAAACCCTAGCTCAGGTAGGGACTTTAACTGTCCCATGACATTTTCATGCCTTTCTCTGGTTCTATTTGATCCAATAAATACTATTTAGAAGCATAATATGTGTGGGTAAGGGGTTAACAAAATCTTTCCCTTTCTCTCTTAGAATTTGACATTCAACTCATTTTCCAGATCAGTTCCCTTGGCAACCTCATAAAGGAGGTATGTCAGCTACATTACTAGGTAGCATTGCTTATGGTAAAAATAATTTCTGCTTGGTTAATTGCATCTGAAATGGTAAAAACTACTAATGATAAATACTTCCTGGGGATACCATAGTTTTAGGCTCATAACTGGTCATGCCTTTTATAGAAGCTTTGCCTCTGGATTGTTAAAGTATATATTGGCTCCCATGGTATGTAAGGCCTTTAAGCCAGGGTATCTTTCATATCTGCTCCATCTGATAATCATTCTTTCAAACTTGAGATGTCTCCTGTGGAATGAAAAAGCATAGCCCTTGGACTGCCATACAAACATCAGCATGGACTGCTGTGAGGGCTAGCTCCATGGAATAGCAATACCTGATAGCCAACTGGGGTTCCCTCCCCATGTCCTTTTAAGTGATTTGATGACACATGTGAATTATGGTAATCTTGTGAGTTTGATTATTTAGTAGAACCTAAAAAGACTCTCAGGCTCTGCCTTCAGAGTTGAGAGTGATAATAGATAATAGAATAGTGCATAAATAATTAATAAACACACCAGGAAAATGTTTCTGGTTGCCCTTTCTAATATACCTCATGACTGAGCTCATACCGTGTACTGTACTTAGTACAACAACCATATGCTGTAGAAATATATGCCTGGTATACAGAATTAAATAATGTTTTGTTGGATGGATGGATGGATGAACGGATGGATGGATGGTTGGATGGATGAATGAATGGCTCTCACCAGTACAGTGAGTGAAGGAAGCTGGAGCCTCAGTTCTTAAATCTCATTTGATTCTAACTCAGCTTTCTGGTTGCCCCAGCTCTGCCCTCTCCTTGATTTTGAATCAAGTTATTGATTCTCTGCCTGACATCTTGCACTGAGTAACTTTCATTTGCATCTCCAGTTCTCCTCTCCAACTTTCTCCGATCTTCTCCGTGTTCAGAGGCTAACCAACATAGAACTCATTAACAGACTTCCAGCTTCCTGTTGAGCCACAAAAGGGCACCATAAAATATTAGAGGGAGGGTGAGGAAGGCAGTTGGGGATATTTGTTCCTTGAGCACCCTCCTTGTGGGGTTATTGAGGTAGCTGTAAATGTCATAATTATTGTATTATGGCTCTCTCCACACTATCTATCTTCAAATTTTAAGAACTACTGTCCCCTCACACCTTCGGAATTATGGGTTGTAATAGCTTCCTATTGTTACTTACCCTAGAGATCACACTATCCTTTGTTATTTCTCTATACCCTGTCCAATATTTAAATTAACCCCTTTATTAAATGCTTCTCAAATTGCCAAATATGAGTATGCTGTTTCTTGCAGACTTTTGACTGAAAGACCTTTGCTTCTACTACTTTTCAATTCTATTGTAATATATTTTCCTTCTCCTAATGTTTCTACTTGTTCTAGCCACCAGCCATGATCCACCTTCAGTGCTCCTATTTTTCCAAACTTCGTCTAATCTAGGTGGAATTACTTCTAACATTTGTTTTTTTTTTTATTTTTATTTACTCTTTCCCTCATGACCATTCTATATTTCCCTGTCCGAAATAATTACCCATGCCCTTATAGACACTACCACTTACATATCGATATGATGAATAGTCAGGGATTACTTTTTATTTTGGAGATGTAGCAGGATATAGTTGAAGACCAAAGGCTTTAGGTTCTGGATAGATGAGCATTTGACCTTCAATTCTAGTATTTTGCTGATGCCTGAGCAAGTCAATAAAACTACTGGAGCTTCCATTTCTTTTGCAAATTAGGTAGAACAAGATCTATCATCCAAGGTTTTAATAAACACTAAAGATGACGTATGTTGATGTTTAGCATATAATGTGTGCTAGAAAAAAAATGTTGTATATTATATTATTATTGATAACATAGTTAATACCCAACAGCTATTATGAAGCACACCAACTAAGGGATCATTTTCAAAGGTCCATTCAGGTATATTGGGAAATTTTAATTCTATGTAGCTATAGAAATCTTCCACTGCCTAATTTTCTCATATTAACTCACAAAACCAAATAATCACAATTATGATTGTTGTTAAACATAAAAGTAAATATATTATTATTTCTAGTTGCTGCAGATATAAAGAGCAAAAAAGTTATGTGTTCAAGACTTTTATTTCTTGCTTGTAAAAACATCAAAAATGTTTTTTGATTTTGAAATTTGAAGTTAACAAGAAAATGTCATATTAATTCCATCTTTCCCCTATCAGTGCAACATATTATGACAGCCTTCAATGTATATGATTTTCCTTTAACATTAAAGCTATCTTTTTGTAAAGCTTCCAAGATATTTGGCACAGTTACCAGTCCAAATTAAGAATATGGTCTTTTAAAGTGCAAACATTGACAAAGTAAAAACTTTCCTAGGCAAATGAGTTTCACACCACACAAGAACAAGAAGAGACAAGATACTTCTGTTTCCTTTCTCAGTATGTATTAGAAAAAAATCTTTAAATAGTCCTACTAACTGAATAGCTTTAAAGTCAGAATAGCTGAGAGGTTGTGATTTGTGATGTTAAGGCTGTCAGAAAGGACTTTTTAAATCTTTTTGCCCTTCTTTCCAGTCCCTGTCAGTGATATCTGAAACCCCTTTGGTAATAAAGAAATCTATCATCTATCATTAGAAGTTTAAAATGTAAAAAGTTATTAAAGTTAAATTGATAGCTATATTTGCTTCTTGTTTTTTTTCCTGATTTTGATACAGAGTTACAGCAAGGATAACTGAAAGGTTGAAAAGGAGGAGGCTGGTGACCCTCAAGACAAACATCATCTAATTAGTATTTATGCCTAAGGCCCTACAACCTAGCTCTTCAAGAGTCTAATAAAATTCCTTAATATGCCTCTTTTTGCTAAAATATGTGTCCTTTCTTGGGTTTTGATGGCATGAAGTTTATATAGAGATTCTGAACCTGTTCAGAAGCATTCCTTCATCCAACAGCCTTAAAAAAATCTGTTGTGAGATACGTGAATTAAAACCCTTATTAAACACAAAGGCAGCCTGCCACACTATGGAACACATGGATGACCCCCTTGAGTATCCTGTAATATAACTTGAGATGCATTGGCTTTGGTGACAGAAAGGAACCCAGTTAGGTTTTTCATCTCATTTTGTTTTGTTTCTGGCATATAGACACTGAGAAGAACAAGAAAATGTTTCTGTTCTCATTCAACCCCTTAAGATATGTGGAGCACAAAGACAGATGCATTAGAGACAGAAGCTGCAGAAACTATTTTCAATGGTATTTTTTGGAATACTGTCCAGAAGCAATTCTATTACAGTATTGAGGTGATAACCAGAGCTGGGGCAAGGTTCACTATCCACTTCTGCATCTGACCTTCAGACCTGCTCTGACCTTGGGGACTGATAGCTTTCCAAACAGCAAGGGACAGCACCTTTAACAGAGACTTCAACATTTTCACATCAGACAGCAAGGCAGCTTCATAAGTGGAGATATAGATAAGGGGATGGTGGAACCAAGAAAGGAACAATTGGCAGAAATACTGTAAACTGGGTTGGCAGATTAATTCAAGAGAACATATGAAAAGCTTTTTGGAACTTCCCTCAAATGTTTGCTAGGTATAAGAAACACCAAGGGAGGGACGCCTGGGTGGCTTGGTGGGTTGAGGGTCTGACTTCAGCTCAGATCGTGATCCCGTAGTGGGTTAGAGCCCCGCATTGGGCTCTGTGCTGACAGCTTGGAGCCTGGAGTCTGCTTTGGATTCTGTGTCTGCCTCTCTCTCTGCTCCTCCCCTGCTCACACTCTGTGTGTCTCTCTCTCAAAAATAAATAACCATTAAAAAATTTTTTTAAAAAACACTAAGGGAAAGAAGAGGAATATCTGGTAAATGGAAGATGAGGTCCATTTTCAGCTAGTAAAGAGCTGGAGCTCCTGTGGTGTGTGAAATAACACACAACACATTAATAAGATTTGGGGGTCTAGAGTCAGTCCTTGGGCTCAGATGCTAACCTACAACTGTTTGATCTTGGGCAAGTTATTTAATGATCAGTGGTTCAGTTTCCCTATCTATAAAATGGAGATAATAATAATCTCTACTTCACAGTATTGATGTGAGGTTTCATGGATTCATACATGCAAATGGTTAGAATAGTAACTAGCACTAAGATGGACATCTGACTGTTATAATCTGGTCCCATTTGTACTCACAGGCTGATGATGTCAGAGACGCCTGGAAACAGAGGTTAAGCGGCATCTTCTAAACCAAATAGACATTTCCTACTTTTTCTACCATCCCAAGTCAATTGGCACAGATCATATTAATATCCATTCAAATCATGTAAAAGAACAACAAAGAAAAGGTTTATATATTTGATCCCTGGTTGATGAATGTGTATTAATAATATCTTGGTGAATCTTAAATGAACCAGGATTTTGAGAAGCTTCATTCTGTTTGCAACTCTGAAATTCACTTAATCCTCTTGAACTCTGAATTGATTACTAAATCTGCATCTATATAATCAGGCCTAGACAGTGCAAAATATGAAAAATACAACAATGTAAAAGATAGTATGCATTCTCTCAAAATGATAAGCCTTTTTATTTCAACCCTGATCAAATCCATCTTTGATGGTATGGGTATGTCTTTGTGTACCGTATTTTCTTTTATATCAGAGTTCAGGTTTATTTGAGGAGCCAAGCTATTCAGACCATTTTGGTCTTCAGCCCAAGCTTCTATGATGAGTAAGTAGATGAAACAAATTAACAGGTATGTGATTCAAATGTAAATGTATGCAATCATTTGGAAATGATTAATATCTACAAAATAAGTGTCCTGAATGAAAAAGCTCACAGAAGTTATTATTTTAGCATAGATTTTCCCACAAATGCTTTAATTTGCTTCTGCAAAAATCAAATTGCCCTCCTTCAATTTTTAGATAAGTAGACAAAAGAAAAATTCTAAGAAAATCTCTGAATCAAAAGCCACATAAATTTAATTATTCCCATTGTATCCTTTTCCTTAATATCTCAAGCCATCCCAACATCTTAATTCTCTGAATAGTCTCATGAGCTACCTCTTACACTTAAGGAAGAGTCGTCCACTTGAACGTCTTCAAATACTTGGCTTTGAAGCTTGCAGGACTAATCTCATCATGCCTTTACCTTACCATTCCCCTCCATCATTCTCCCAAGTTCTAGCTTATCAAATTACCCATTCTTTTGGGGAGGTTGACCCCCATACTGCTCTGGACATGCCCTAATCTGTTCCCTCTCTCTTGTACCCTTCCATCTTGCCCTCTGGTATTTAAAGTCTTTCATCAACAAACTCCCTCACCTGTGTCCTCAAATTATTTACCTTCTTGTTATAACTGACATCTGACTTGCCCTTACATTGCTCTCAAGTGGTAGCTGTAGTTTGTTTTATACTCCATATTTCTCAGAGATTTCAAGTAAAGTTAGTTTGTTCCTCTCCAAAGCCTTCTCCAAAGAGTTTATCTTTCAAATCCTAAATCTTTACCTTTCAAATACTTAATCATTTGAAGCTTGTTTCATTAGTTTGCCATTCATTCCTTTTTATTCCGTGAATCCACCACCTAGTGACTCTCTTATTTGTTAATGACCTTACCACCTAACTTAGAGTCTTTGTTCTCTTCTACTATCCTATCATCCTTCCTTCAACATTTCCCAACACATATGCTGGCCTCTCAGTTTCGTGACCACCTTAACTCTGAAGACTTTTTCTCCAATTTCACATGGTTCTACTCTCAAGTTTTAACCATCATGGATAATTGCAGCACCTTCAAATCTCAATTTCAACTGTACCTGCTTTCCATCCAAATCACTCATCCAGTAATCCATACCAGCACTTTACCATCCTCACTAGGGATCTCCAATCCATTCCTCCCTACCACTTTTCATTTCCAACCCCCGACTCCAAATAATCTTGTTTCCCTCCTTATTCAGCATCTCAAACATGGTCCAGCACTGTAATTGCTCTCTGACAGATTAGATTTGGAATAAAAAAGGGAGAGAGAGAGAGAGAGAGAGAGAGAGAGAGAGAGAGGAATCAACCATGGCTCCAAAGTTATGGAATGATGGATTTGCTATTTACTAAAATGGGGTAAGCTCTTCCTTCATCATATCTGCATGGAGTAACCCTGGCCCTTGCTTAAAAAAAAAAACTACCCAATTATTCTTGCCAGAACCTGAGTAAATGAACACTACTGGAGAAAATCCTAAAATAATGAAATCCTAACTCACTTCAAATTTGAGTCCACGTTTCTCAACAGTGCCATGGTTCTTCCCTCAGAAATTTAATTCCCATGAGGCACCTGAGAGGCTCAGTCAGTTAACTGTCCAACTCTTGATTTCTCCTCAGGTCACAATCTCATGGTTTGTGATATCGAGCCCCATGTTGGGCTCTGTACTGACAGAACAGAGCCTGCTTGAGATTTTCTCTCTCCCTCTCTCTCTCTGCCTCTCTCTCTCTCTCTCAAAATAAATAAATAAACCTTAAAAAAAAAAGAAAGAAAGAAATTCCCATGATCCCAAATGATTGTTTCATTCCCTCTTCTTGCTGCCCTGAAATCTTCAAGAACCTTTTCTGCTCCACTATAACCTAATAACCTTACCTCATAATTCAAGATATTTTATTTGTCATTTCTCCATCACCAACTCTTACTCTTTCTGCCATTCGGTCCACAATAATGCAAGTAGTGTTGCTGCTCAGATCGTTGCCAACCAAACCTTCCTCTTATGCACTTGCTCTAATAACTCTCATTTTCTCAGTCTTTCCTATAGCAAGTTCTCACATTCTGCTAAATTATTTTCACCAGCATACAAATGTCTGTCTACATCACTCATCCTAAAAAAGAGAACAAAAGCTTCTGTTGAACCCATGTCCCGCTTGAGCTATCATCCCATTTCTCTGTATCCTTTCACAGCAAATGCCTTTAAAGTCTATATTTGTTGTTTTCAAACCCCTTTTTCTCCTTTTCTCTTGAATCCATTCTAGTTAGGCTTTTGCCCTTAGCACCCACTGAAACAGATCTTGTCAAATTTTAATGACTTTCATGTTGTGAAATCCAATGATAAAATTTCAGACCCCAAACATGTTTGACCTCTTGGTATCATTTGACACAGTTAACCATTCTCTCCTTTTTGAAAGAAGTTTTTAGTCTCTGAATTCTCTGTTGAGCTGGTCTCTCCCTCTTAAGTCTCATGATCTACTGACCTCCAAATGTTGAAGTGCTCAGTCCTTAGATCTTTTCACTCCTCCTTTCCTTCCCTAAGTTATCTCCTTTTGTCTCCTTGAATATCATCTAATTCTGACCACTCCCAAATTTGTATCTATAGTTAGGATTTCTCCACTGAAGCCCTGAGTGTGTGTGTGTGTGTGTGTGTGTGTACACACTCCACATCACCACTTATATGTCTAATAGGTGTCTCATAATTAAAATGCCCAGAACTGAATACTTGTTTTCTTCCTAAAAAAAACTATCCATCCTGAGGTCTTCCCCCATTTCTATAAATACCAATTCTATCCTTCCAAAATCTTTCAGCCATAATTGATCATCCTCTTACTTTAATACCCCAAATCCAATCTGTGAGTAAATTCTATCTGCGCTTTCATTATATATCCAGAATTCAATCACGTATTATCATCCTCATAATACCATCTTGATCTAAAACACTAATATTTCCAAGTTAAATCATCAAAACAGCCTCCTCCTAACTAGTCTCTCTGTATCAGTTCTTGCCTCTCTGGGGACTACATACAACACAACAATTGAATAAATGTCTTTTTTTTAATATGAATTCCTCTACTGAGTTTCTTTTTTTTAAGTTTATTTATTTATTTTGAAAGAGATAGAGCCAGAGCATGAGTAGGGGAGAGGAAGAGACAGAATAAGAGAGAGAGAGAATCCCAAGTAGGTTCCACACTGTCAGCACAGAGCTCCTTGCAGGGCTCAAACTCATGAACCATGAGATCATGACCTGAGCCAAAATCAAGTCAGATGCTTAACTGACTAAGCCACCCAGGTGCCCCTGAATTCCTCTGTTCAAAACCCACCACTGGCTTCTCAGAGTAAAAGAAAAATTCCTTACAATGGTCCACAACACCCTATGTCATTTGGTGTCCTGCCTCTCCTGGCATCATCTGCTACCATTCTTCCCATCCCAAATTCATTCCACACTTGTCTCTTTAGTGATTCTCTAATAAGACCAACACACACCTGCTTCATGGCAGGAAAAGGAACAAAACAGAAATACTTATGTTCCCTCTGCCTGAAACTCCTTTTCCTAGATATCCACATGTCTAGTACCCTCACTTTCTTAAAACCTCTGGTCAAATGTCAACTTATAAAATGGCCCTCCATTACCATACTTTAAAAATAGCAAGCCAAACTCCATCTGCAGCATTCACATTCCCTTTGTTTTTATATTTATCCACAGATATTAGAAGCATCTAACAAACTGGAGTTATATTTACTTATTTGCTGTTTGTCTATCTCAATTACAATGTCAGTTCCTTGAAGATGAGTTTCTATTTCTTTTTTCTGTTTTCCCAGCATGTAGAACAGAGGCTGGAACATAGGGTATGCTCAAGAAATATTTATCAAATTCATTCATTGAAACAACATGCTCAAAAAAAAAAAAAAAACTATCCCCATACACACACACACACACACACACACACACATTACTCCCTTCACCAAATTTTTTCCATCTCTCTAAATATCTCCACAATCCCCCCAACTTCCCAAGTAGAAAACCTATGTGTCCTCTTTGGTCCTGTGTCTTCCTCTCATATTCCACATACAATTCTTCAGAAGTCATGCCCACTCCACTACAAATTAGATCCCAAACCAGGCCACTTTCTCACCATCTTTGTGGCCTCAGCTCTATTCCAAACCTTCAGGATCTTTCACTTGAACTATTGCAATAGCATCCTAGTTGCCCTTTGCCCACAGTCTTGACATCACACAGCAGCCAAAGTGATAAATCTAAAGCATAAATCAGAGCTCATCACTACCCTATCTCCCTGGCTCTCACTACAACTAGAGTAAAATCTAAATTCCTTACCACAGCCCACAGGCTCTGCATTAATGGCATCTGGCTGCCTCTCAGGTCTCATGTCTCTCCAGCCTCTACTATTTACTATACTCTAGTCTGAGTATCCTTCTTTCTTTATCTTGAACATGCAAAGCTCATTACCTTTGCTTATTTGCTTTTGAAATTCCTTCTTTCTAAAAATACTCTTTTCCCAGGTCTTCATATGGCTGCCTCCAGCTCACCATCCAGGTCTTAATTAAAGTATCATATCCTCCCAGAGATCTTCACTGACAATTCTAGCTGGTTACTGATCCATCCTTCCCATTTACCATATATTAAATGCCTTCTTACCAGCATGTGAATGAATAAACAGATGAATGAACTACATATAATTGTCTCGCCCATTCTTTTACCCCCAGTAGAATGTAATACCTTTGAGGGGCATGAATACTTCTATGTTGTTCTCCATCATGTGCCCAGTGTGTAGAATAGTGCATAGTACACAGTGTTACATATACAGTAATGATTTTATTACTGACTTCATAATGTTTACTCACATTTATTAAATGCCTGGAATTCACTTTTCTCTGTTCAAACTATGAAGGCTATACAAAGGTGAAAGCAATTCCTATGCTATGAGATAAAAAGTAAACAAACTATTGCAATGTAATGTGATGTTCTCTGTGTTCCTCTCTAAGCCTCCTAAACATAAACTACATAAATTATTAGAACCCACCAGTCTATTAGAGTAAGCTATTAGGCTACAGAGTGAGTACATTGCTCTGTCATTATAACATATGCCTGAACACCTTAATGTATTTGGTTCTTGTCATTTTAACAAATTCAAATTTCTTTTTGCCAGCCTCACTGCTTCAAATCTCTTCTTACAGTTAATTTAAATTGCATCAGCTAAAATCTTCCCTTTTTATCACCATGACTACCTCGCTACACTCCTTTAGTTCTTCCTCTAAATTCCTAGGTCTTAATAATTCAATTCAGAAAGTGCTTGAGTGCCTATGAGCATATTGAGTCTGTACATCTTGTCTTAGTAATCTAAGGCCCCACATCTCTGTATCTACTCTCTCACTTCTATGCAGCCAACTTCATTTATTAATTCATATTTTTTTCCTCCCTTTGTCTACTCCCATTTGGAAAGCACTTCCCCTTCAAATACTATATCCCTTGCTCCTACCTGCTCAGTCAAACCTAGACATGGTTGGATTAACAATAAATTCCTAGGTAACAAAATACAGAAAATACGAAAGTAATTAAATCTCATCCTAATACAAGTTGCCATGACAGTAAATTCAGTATTTTTCATCAATCCTTAGGGCCATATAATATTCAAGGTTCTTGTATAATAGTAGTGAAAATGTTTAATAAGAAAATTCTGATTAAAACACATTTCTATGGTAAACTGGCCTAAAGTTAAAAAATTTTAAAGTCATTTACTTTTTAAAGTAAGATATGCTATCCTGAGACTATTTTCTGAATAAGTGTATATTATAATTCAAAGACTATGAAAAGCATTTTGAAGATATGACATCAATCTATAAGAGAGTCTACAATTTCAAATAAGAAAAAAAGCAGGTATTAATTTAAAACACCTTAATTTTTTTCAAAAACATACAAAATATTTTTAAAGTATTACATGAGTAAGTTTATAATGACATCCATTTGGGCATGGAAATTGAATGCAAAATTCTAACATTTCTAATTCCAACTAAAGATCTGAACTCTTATGTTCAAAATTTGCTCAGCATTCTGACACATGAAAATAAGAGATTAATTTGACTTCAGACATTCAACATTTTAGTATATTCTTAGGAGCTAATTTTTACTTACTTTGTCTGAAAGAGAAAAGAGTAAAGGAAAGTCAGAGTGAATGTAATAGTGAAATGTGGAGATTACCATTGTAAATTTTATAATTGTTATCAAAAGTTTAGGAAGGCAGAATATTTTCATAGTGTAGTATAACTAGAATTGTGTGTGCAGAAGAATATTAAAATTAATTTAAAATTTCTAGAATCCAGATAGGTGTAAAACACATGAAATTCAGAGGGATAAGCCAGTACTAAGAAGTCCCAAAGTTTATATTCTAAAACAGTAGAAGATAAATCAAATGTCTTTTGTTTACTTTTGCTTTTAAGATAAAGCTGCTATTTATATTTAACTCCTTTGAACCACTTCCTGTACCATTTAGAATATACTATAATAATTAAGAGTTAAAATTTTAATTGAGATAAAATCAATGGATAGTGAAATGCAAAAACCTTAAGTGTATAATTTGATGATTTCTGATACATAAATACACCTTGCAACCACTAGCTAACAAAAACATAGAATATGTCCCTCATCCCAGAAAGTTCCTTGTGTCACTCCTAGATCATCGTCCTACCCCATAAGCAAGCAGGGTTGAATTCTATCACTGTAGATTAGTTTTGCCTGTCCTTGAACTTTATAAAATGGAGTCATGCAACGTATAATTTTGTGTGCCTGGTTGATTTTTCTAAGAATGATATTTTTCAGATTTATGTATGTTGTGCCATGCATCAATAATTGATTCTTTTCTATTAGTGGGTAGTATTTCTCTGAATGAGTTACCACAATTAGTTTATTTGTTCACCTGTTGTTGAAACTTTGGGGTTGTTTCCAGTGGGAGCAATTGTGAATACAGCTGCTATGAACATTCAAGTACAAATCTTTTGTGGAAATACACTTCTCATTTTTCTTGAGTAAATAAAGATCTAGGAGTGGAATTACTAGGTCATAGGTAAGTATATGTTAACTTTTTAAGTAACTACTAAACTACTTTCTCAAGCAGTGGTACCATTTTGTCCTCTTTGGCAATAGGTGAAAGGTCTAGTTCCTTCATATATCACCATTTGGTACAGTCAGCTTTTTAATTGTGGACATTCTAGTGGGTATAACATGGTATTACATTGTGGTTTTAATTTGGATTTCCCTGATGTTGTTATCTTTCAAGTGCTTTTTGGCCCTTCCAATGTCTTCTTTTGTCAAATGTTTGTTCAAATATTTTGCCCAATTTTTTTCAACTGGCTTGTTTGTCATTTTATTATTGATTCATAGGAATTTTCAAACGTATATTTTGAAAACCAAAGCAATCTATAGATTTGATACAATCCTTATCAAAATACCAACAGTGTTTTTCACAGAACTATAACAAATTATATTAAAATTTGTATGGAACCACAAAAGACCCAAAATAACCAAAGCAATCTTGAGAAAGAAGAACAAAGCCAGAGGTATCACAATTCCAGATTTCAAGATATAGCACAAAGCTGTAGTAATCAAAACAGTATGGCAGTGGCAAAAAAGTAGACAAATCAATAGAACAGCGTAGAGTCCAGAAACAAACCTATACATATATGGTCAATTAATCTATGACAAAGGAGGCAA
The DNA here is from genome assembly GCF_023721935.1 of Panthera uncia. Taxonomy (NCBI): domain Eukaryota; kingdom Metazoa; phylum Chordata; class Mammalia; order Carnivora; family Felidae; genus Panthera; species Panthera uncia. The sequence goes on from NW_026057905.1 coordinate 56,950, forward strand.
GAATATACAATGGGGAAAAGACAGTCTCTTGAATAAATGGGGCTGAGAAAACTGGATAGCTACATGCAAAAGAATGAAACTGGACCACTTTCTAACACTATATACAAAAATAAAGTGGACTAAAGACTTAAATGTGAGGCCTGAAATCATAAAAATCCTAGAAGAAAGCACATGCAGTAAATTTTCTCACACTGGCCATGGCAATATTTTTCTAGATAGGTCTCCTAAGGCAAGGAAAACAAAATTAAAAATAAACTGTTGGGGCTACATCAAAATAAAAAGCTTTTGCACAGCAAAGTAAATCATCGATGAAACAAAAAGGCAACCTGCTTAATGGGTTAAGGTACTTCCAAATGTTATAACCAATAAGAGGTTAATATTCAAAATATGTAAAGAACTCACACAACTCAACATCAACAAACAAATAAACAATCCCTTAATAAGTGGGCAGTAGACCTGAATAGACATTTTTGCAAGGACATAGAGATGCCAACAGATACATGAAAAGATGCTCAATATCAATAATCATCTGGGAAATGCAAGTCAAAACCACAATGAGATATCACCTTACACCTAGCAGAATGGCTAGAATAAAAGAAGACAAGAAATAACAAGTGTTGGCAAGGATGTGGAGAAAAAGAAACCCTTGTATATGGTTAGTGGGAATGTAAATTGGTTCAGCCACTGTGGAAAACAGTATGGAGTTTCCTCAAAAAATAAAAAGTAGAAATACCATATACTCACAGTGCCTGGTGGTTCAGTCTTGATTTCATCTCAGGTGACAATCTCAGGGGCATGAGATCTATCTCCATGTCCAGTTCTGCATGGGGCATGGAGTCTGCTTAAGATGCTCTCTCTCTCTCTCTCTCTCTCTCTCTCTCTCTCACTTCCCTCCTACCCCCACCCCCTACTCACACTTAAAAAAAAAAAAAAAGAAAAAGAAATAACGTATGATCCAATAATTCCACTACTGGATATTTACCCAAAGAAAACAAAAACATCAATTTGAAAAGAGATACGCACCCCTATGCTTATTGCAGCATTATTTAAAATGGCCAAGATATGGAAGTATGGAAGCAACTCAAGTGTCCGTTGATAGTCAAATGGAAAGGAAGATGCAGTACACATACACACACACACACTCACACACACCCACAAATATTATGCAGCCATAAAAAAGGATGAGATCTTGCCATTTGCGACAACATGGAGGGAACTACAGGGTATTATGCTGAGTGAAGGAAGTCAGACTGAGAAAGACAAATGCCATATGATTTTACTCATATGGAATTGAATCTAAAAAAACAAAACAAGTGAATAAACAAATAAACAAAAAGCAGAATCAGACCTATAAACACAGAGAACAAACTGATGGTTGCCAGAGGGAAGGAAGTAGGGGGATGAGCAAAATGGGCGAAGGGGAGTGGGAGGTACAGGCTTCCAGTTATGGAAAGAATTAGTTATGAGAAAAAAAAGCACAGCACAGGGAATATAGTCAATGGTATAGTAATAGTGTTGTATGGCGACAGATGACACTTCTGGTGAGCACAGCATAGGGTAACATACAAAGAAACTGAATCACTATATTGTATGTTGTATGTTTCTGAGAACTAGTCCTTTGTTAGAATCTATATTGCAAATATTTAATCCCAGCACATGGCTTACCTTTCCATCTCCCAAGCACTGTTTTTGAATAGGCAGCATTTATCCTCTTATTTTTACCATATTTTTTTAACTTTATAATTAATAGTTTCTGGTTCCTAAGAAATGTTGCATACTCTAAAGTGTAAGATACATTTTTTTTTATTTTTTTCCTGAAGTTTTATGGCTTTAGCTTATACTTTTAAGTCTCTAATCTATCCTAAATTAATTTCTTTGTAGTGTGAACTAGAGCTTGAAGTTTATTTTTTCCACATATTTATATGAATTATGAAGTTTTAAGTCAAATATTTTGGATGAGAAACATAAAAACACAATATTTAAAATGATTTCTTTTACATTTTGCCACTTTTATTTTATTATTGTAGAGGCTGTTTTTAATGTAGCTCACGTCTATACAAGAATAGTCTGAACAGAAGTGGGCTAAAATGTTCATAGGTCTGGGGAAGGCAAACCACTTCTGCCATTTGCTTCTGACTCAATTCCACATTTTCTGAGGATATTTGCTAGATGGCTCAAGCTTAGGAGGTCTCACACATCCTGGGGCCAAACATGCATATGGAGCAAACTGCATCATCTGCTTCTCTTACAAAATGCACTAACTTTGGCAAATGATTTGATTCTCACTTTAGCAGCCATCTGCAAATTGTGCAGTTGCCCTCCTGGACAGAGGGTCTATACAGCCCTCTTTTTTTTTTTTTAATTTTTTTTAATGTTTATTTTTGACAAAGGGAGAGTCAGACAGACAAAGCACAAGCAGGGGAGGGGCAGAGACAGAGAGGGAGACACAGAATCCAAAACAGGCTCCAGGCTCTGAACTGTCAGCACAGAGCCTGATGTGGGGCTTGAACTCAGGAACGGTGAGATCATGACCTGAGCTGAAGTAGGATGCTCAACTGACTGAGCCACCCAGGTATCCCAGCAGCCCTCTTTATAATAAAGATATCACAATGTTATTGTGCAGGGCTTTTTAAAATTCTACAAAATAAAATAACCAAGTGAAACTAACACTTGAATATATCTAATTATGGAATCTCATTATTCTATTTAAATGTTTTGAAAACTACAAATTCTATTTAATATAGGGTCCACACCACTATTCTTGCTTTAGGGAAACCACAAGCTCCACTATAATATAAGGAAAATAAAAGCTGTGTGATGCAGAATTTTATCTTGTCCAGGGCCTAAAATAAAGGCAATTGTTCTGAGCAGTTAATAAAGCCAAGATACAAGCTGCACCTATTAGCAAAATCCAAAAAATTCTCAAAACGACAATTTGCATTTCATCCTTTTCTAAAGTCCTGTCAATAAAACAAACCAAGGGAAGATAGTAAATATGTATCATTTGTACTTTCATAGCATAGATATAAACTGGTTCACAGTGATGAGGTCAGTAAAATATTTTAGGAGAAACCAATACAATTTTGTAGCTGTGTTTATGATGTCCAGAGAATTTGCCTTATTACCCAGAGTCACCAAATCTGACTCTTCTAGCAATCAGATATTAATATGATATAAAAGTTTTTGTCTTCATCATATCTGATTTTCACACAGTGGTAATCCAAAGTATTTCAAAATCTATAGAGCTAATTTATAATTTTTGTGATTTTTATATAAAACTCAAATATTTGCTACAAAGTGTTGTATTCAAGGAAACAAAATGCAGCAACCAGAGGTAATTAAAAGTAATTCTAACTCCTAGGTGTACCTCTTGAAAAATATTGCATGAAATCTAATTTATAACCCATTTCTTTAAAATCTTATTTTGTTTTCCTCATTCCTATTGATTTTCTGATTTTCCCACTCTCACTTTCAACTCTCTTCCCTGACTTTCCTTTTGTCTGTCTCTTGATGAGACTTTCTCTTTCCTTTCCAACTTCCTTTTTATCCCTTGCTATTCTCTTTTTCTGTCAAGGCAGTATCTTCATGCAATGTGTGCATCTATTGTTCAGCCTCTAAAGATTCTGTTCATCTGCATAGTAGGCAAGAGAACAGAGAAGAGTGTGTCCCCTCACACAGTTCCTGCCCCTGTTACATACATACCACCCCTCTTCAGCAGTCTCAAGATAATTTAAGGTATCCAGCACTGCAGTGCACCTCCAGCCAGTACTTATCCTTCAATCAAACTCAACAGAAAGGCTGAGGTTAAGCAATTTTTCTCAATTAAATTGAGGATAATAAGGAATTTGGCTTAGGGCTTCGTCTCCCAAATAAAACATTTTCTGAGTGAACTTCTAGCTTCTCTAAGGCTTTACATGTACAAATATACCTTATCCATCTTCCAAACTGTTGGCATTATAAACTTTCCCCACTTTACCAAAACAAGGGTTCTAGATTAGAACAAAGAAAATTAAACCTATGATTGTAATTTTGTGTGGTCACTGGGTGAACATGCACCAGTTTTTTTTCACAGAATATATAGACAATTCTGATCATGGTGGATTCTTTTTTTTTAATTTTTTTTAATGTTTATTTATTTCTGAGACAGAGAGAGACAGAGCATGAGTAGGGGAGGGGCAGAGAGAGAGGGAGACACAGAATCCAAAGCAGGCTCCAGGCTCTGAGCTGTCAGCACAGAGCTGACGTGGGGCTCGAATTCACAAACGGTGAAATCATGACCTGAGCTGAAGTCGGTCGCTCAACTGACTGAGCCACCCAGACACCCCATGATCATGGTGGATTCTTAAAGAATCACTTCTAATTTCACTGCCTGATAAGCAGAGATATAAAAACCTTTGCCCCCTTAACTACTTAGGGAACAAGATTCTAGCTAATTTTGTGCAAAACATAGGGTCACTAGGTGTTCCACTGCTAGAATATAAAGAAGGTCACAACTTAAAATAATACACATAATCTTTCTGGTAAAATGAAAGTGAAATCTATGATAAGGAAATTATATAGTCTACTTCTATTGAGTGATTCCAAACATTTTATTCTACATGGTCCAAACTGGAAACATCACACTTAAAATCCCATTTTATCAAGTGCGGAAGACCCAAAGAACATTAAATACCATAAAAAGTTTCACCACTGTATGAAAGACTATAGCGCTACATCTGTCCAGGCCTAAAAGATCTTAAAGTCAAATATGATTTTACTATCTCTCGAAAAGATGTACGATAGTAGAAATGCATAATCAATAATATGGGCTCTAGTTTTCAAGGTATAAAGATATATGAATTTTGAGTTTTCATTAAAAAGCCATCTTCTTCAGGAAGCTCCCATGATAAGGGTAAAGCATTTCCACCTTACTTAATTTCGATGATCCTAGCACTTTATTCATCTTTGATCTGGTGATTAAATGCAGCTAGTATATTTGACTTCAAAGTCAAGCAAGCCTGTAAGCTATATATGTATAGCTTTTCAATAAGTAACAGTGAAAATGTACGTTCTATCTTTACTATCACTGAATGGTTTTTAAGAATAAGTCTGAGAAATGTGAGCATTTCTGTTAGAAAATGTGGCCTACATTAAAGCTGTTAGCACTTTCCCTATTTTGTTGAGTTTATTTTGTTAATTCATATTTATATCATGTTTCTTTTTTCCATGATCAGTGGTCTTCTATTCCTCACGATTACCAAGCAATGTTTCTATGTTTTCCTCATACCTATCTCTATAATCTTATTCCCAACTTACTAGCGATTTCAAACTAATTTTATTCCTTTCAAACCTTATGCCCTTTCCAACCAACTCTTAATTCTTAGAAAATAATTTCATCTCCTCACTCACAGAGAATGCAGAATCTGTCTGTACCAGTTAGGGTACAGTCTTAAACTGCTATAACAGAGACTCTAAAATCCAATACTTAAATAAGATAAATGCCCATTTTCTTCTGGCATAGCATGCAAAGGCAGATAGGCAAACAGTCTAGGCACTACTCAGGAGGATAGCCTGGATCCCAAGTGGGAAGTTTGGCTCATGCCCTCACATGATGAAAACATGTGGTTTTCATCTCTGCATCCAAGACTGAATGCCATTTTAGTCATTTCCCAGTCAGGTAGAAGGAGAGAGGGTAATCCCAGGGTAAACCACTTACTGTATCTTTACTAAAAGATATACACATCATCCCATTCATATCCCATTGGCCCAAACATAGTCACATAATCACATTAGCTGCAAGGCAGGTCATTGCAAGGGATGTTCTATTACCAATGAGTATAAAAAGAAAATTAGTACCAGAGGACAACTTAGCAGTCACCATCAAACCAGTAAGTAGAAAATTTTCAAATTATTTCTACAAATCATAACTTAACCTTAACCGTAAGGCACAACCATAAGGCATAACTTAATAACCGTAAGGCATATATATATATATATATATATATATATATACGTGTATATATACACACGTATATATATATACGTGTATATATGTGTGTATATATATATATATATATGTGTGTATGTGTGTGTGTGTATATACACACACACACACACACACACACACACACGCATACACCTGGATCTATACCCATCCCTTCTTATTCCCTTTGGTTATTGGAGGATCTATTCATCTTCCTATCATCCTGAACCTGCATTTATTTCATTTTCCAGGAGGCTTCCTCTGTCACTTATTCTCCTTCTTTTGTAACTTCAAATATACCATGTCTGCTGTCTCCTTCCCATCAAAATTTACACATATGTAGATCCTTATGTTTCCATTCTTCAATGTCTTCCCGACATATCCTCCTATCACCCCCTTCATAAACTTAAATTCTTTGAAAATTCCTCTAAAAAGTACAGACATGCTTTCCTGTGAACTGACCTCATCAGAATCACCTTGGGAACATTCTAAAAATTCAGATACCTTTGTTTTATCCTTGGAGAATTTGAGTCAGTAAGCCTAGCATGGCATAGAATCTATTTTTTTAAGCCCCCCAAAATCTTAAATGCATCCAGGTTTGGAAACCCCTAATATGTGCTCTGTCTGTACTTCTTACCTCCTATTCACACACCCAATTCTGGTTTCATCCTTACTAGTCCACTGGGATGATTATGAAAATTACACCTCTATCCACCTGCTCAAACAGACTAGAAAGCCACAAGTCAATCTTGACTCCTCTTCCTCCTTCCTTGCTTACCATCACACCATCACACTACTCATTAACCAACAACATCTCCTCTGTATTGTTAAAGACAACATTTACTGGTTGAAACATTTTATGTGTATTGACTACTTTATTCCCCTTAACAACCTTAATTGGTACAATCATAATCACCAGTTTTTTTTTAACATGAAATTTATTGTCAAATTGGTTTCCATACAACACCCAGTGCTAATCCCAACAGGTGCCCTCCACAATGCCCATCACCCACTTTCCCCTCCCTCCCACTCCTCATCAACCCTCAGTTTATTCTCAGTTTTTTAAGAGTCTCTTATGGTTTGGCTCCCTCCCTCTCTAACTTTTTTCTTTCCTTCCTCTCCCCCATGATCTTCTGTTAAAGTTCCTCAGGATCCACATAAGAGTGATAACATAATCACCAGTTTATAAATCAGACGCTGAAACCCAGAGAGGCTTAAAGCTGGCCCAGCATCACAGTGCTAGTTAAGTGGCACCAGGATTTGGATTCAAAGTCTGACTCTGAGTCCATGGTCTTAACTCTTAACCACTACTATAAAAGCTTCTTTACCCATTAAATACCTTTCCAAATTGCTCAAGTTTCACTAACATGACTTAGATCATATCATCTCTTTCCTGGTTTAATAAAGTAGCCTCTAACTAGTCTCTGTGCCTCCATTCTGTCCTCTTCAACCAGAGAGATGCTTCTATCACCTCACTAGACAACCTGCCCATACCAGCTCAGAAAAGATTTAGAACAAACAATGTCCATCCTTTCTTGTCTTCACATTCAGTGACATCCTACTGGTAGCTTTAAAATCAACAGAGTGGAAATATTTATAACACAGAAATGAGCAAACACCACAAACGTAGGGGTTTTGTTCCTCTGAAGAGCTAGTTTTTAAACATTTGTTAGTATGTCATTGTTTTCAATTAAGTCTTGGCATATCAGTCAGAGACTTTGTGACCCACAAGGTGAATCATGATCATGTGATTAGTTTCTCAAACATCATACACCTGGGCTAGTTGTCTCTTTCATGTGCTCTTAGAAAGCCTTGAACATTTTCGTCCTACCACTTATCACACTGTGTTGCAATAACCTGTTTACCTGTTTTTATCCCATTAGACTGTTTAAGGATAGCAAGTATTTTTCATGTACTCCTAGCATCTAAAACAATGCCTGACACATAATTAGTGCTTAAAAACTACCTGTGGAATACATGAAAGAAATAACAAATAAATTCTTTCCCCAAAGACTTGCCAAACCCCACATTAGTCCTTTTAAGCAATATCCTTGTTACCCTTTACTCCTCAGTTTATGAACCATACATTTCAGTACTGTATGTATTACAGATAATCTATCCATCCCCAGATCACACTTTTTAAAAAGCAGCAATAAACTTGACTAGGCTCTTCAATATTAGAAATAGCTACCCTCATCAAAGTCACCAAAAATGTTCTTTTGCATTTTATTTGCTCATATTGTACAAAGTTTGGCTTGGAATAGAATTGCAGCCTCAGCTTCCCCCTTACAAAAGTCTTCTGGGAAAGAAAGTAGTTCTTGACAGCTAGCTTCTGTAGCTGGAAGACTGCCACAAAAAAATCTGAATATGCTGCTGTTCCTTAAAATAAAACCTTCTCCCTCATTCATGTAAATTATGTTGCTTGAGAAGGATTTTTCCACAGATGAGTACAGAATAATTAATGTAATGTACAAAGCCCATCTCTAACTAGAATTTTGACATAACCTACTCCCAAATTGCCCCTCAAGAAATTTGGCAAAAGTTCAATATCTTTTTATGTGTATAAATGACAACCCCCACCAAAAGAAGTGTTTTCTTTGCAATTGCTTATGTCAGTATTTCAGAGCCTCTTTTTGTCAAGTGGTAGTAGTCTAACTTCATTTTATCCCATATCTGAATATTACTTGAATTATCTCTCAAGTCCTATTTTAAGTTAGATGACATTCACTGCTATGGTCTATTCAAATATTAAATCACTTTATAAACAAAAATACACTGGCCATCTACTGTGTGTCTGGTCCTCTTTTAGGCATTGAAAAATCAGAAATACAAAGATAATAGAAGCTTCCTCACCTTGGGGAGTTTATAGTATAGTAAGAGAGAAAGGCAGTAAACATATGAACAAATAAACCATATGCTTTCAATGAGTAGTGAGTGCTTCAAGGAAAATGAAGACCGTGTGAAGAAACGGCAAATGTGTCATGTCAGAGAATAGGCAGGACAGGGTGGGCTATTTTAGATCGGATAATCAGGTATGGTTTTTCCAAAAGAATGACATATAAACTCTGATGGGAAAAAATAGATATCCAAATGTGCAGTGGAGGGGAAGGGTCCCAAGCAGAGGGAATACAGCAGCAAACTCAGAGACCCTGAGGTGAGGAGGAGGGTAGGATGTGTGACTGACAGGTAGTCAGCAGTAACAGGAGAACAGTGATTTTAAATCACATGGTCTCCCACCGTATTTAGTTTTATTTTCTTTAAGAAAACGCATACTCATAATGTGAATCATAAGCTTATCAGGCTACAACATGAAATCTCTGGACACAGAATTGGGAAATAACATAGTAAAAATGCTAGAGCATAGTTCAAAAATTAGGAAATGATGAGTCTTGAGTTTTCATTACCTTTTTTAATAGTATTTAATTGTGAGTTTATACAATTTGATTTTAATAATGGCTATGTTTAACAACTGGGTGACAAACCTCCTTAGAATTTAACAACTGGTTCCTGCAAACTGGTGCGTGCCAGCTCCAGCAAAGCACTAATGTGTGCTCTCTGTGAGTAAGCGCTCTTTAATCTGTCCGGGAACCTAAAAGGGTCTACAGAAATATTTAATTTTGTGTCTTACTCCCTGATGCTGAATGGTTTCTCCCATTTCCCCACACTCACCTGATAACAAACAAAAACAAAAAACAAAAAAAAGGAAAAACTGGTTTGTAGACATATCATTTGTGGTATATTCTGGAAAGTAAACTGGGTTTTTTTTTTTAAATTTTTATGATTTCTCATATATTAATGTTAAGATCAAAAGCCAGGGTTCTAGGGTTCCATACTATATATTAGCAGTGAGAAACTAATAAAATTGTTTTAAGGCAATCATA